>NC_069502.1:1223474127-1223596627 GCF_027579735.1 Bombina bombina
CAAGGTACCCCTTTTATATTGGAGGTACCGTTGCATTCCTATTGACTGAAATTTAAATTAGCCAATAGGAATTAGAGCTGCTTAAATCCTATAATCTGATTTAAACAGCCAATAGGATTTAAGCAGCTCCCATTCCTATTGGCTGATTCCAATTTTTCATCCAATAGGAATGCAACAGTACCCCAAATATAAAAGGGGTACCTTGCATTTAATCCTCAGTGTGCAGCGGACGATTGCATGAAGTGGACCTCCACGTCGGACTGATGGACCTCCGCCTGGACCTCCGCCTCCATGCATCAACCACTCCGTCTCCGCAGGGATGAAGAAGATGCCGATCCCACGATGGATGAAGATGAAGCTGCCTGGATGAAGATGCTTTGCCGCTGGGATGAAGATCTTTCGCCGAACTTCAGCAACTGTGAACACCAATTTTAGAGTTAATGTTAGTTTTTCTTTTGTTTTCTTGGGGTGTTTTTTTTTTTTTTTAGATTAGGTACTTAATGGGCCTAAAGGGCTTAATGCCCTTTTTAAGGGCAATGCCCATACAAATGCCCTTTTCAGGGCAATTGGTAAATTAGGGTTTTTTTTGTTAGTTTTTTTTTATTTTGTGGGTTGTGGGGGGGTTTGTAATGTTAGGCGGTGTTTGTTTTTATTTTTTTAGCAAAAGAGCTGTTAACTTTAGGGCAATGCCCCTCAAAAGGCTCTTTTAAGGGCTATTGGTAGTTTATTATAGATTAGGGATATTTTATTTTGGGGTGTTTTTTTTAATGGGGTAATAATTAGAATAGGAATCATTTTTATTATTTTTGATAATTTCGTTTGTTATTTTTTGTAATGGTAGTTTTTTTTGTTTTTTTAATTGTAGTTTCAATTTTTTAATAACCTTAGGTTTTTTTTATTTTTAGTAATGTTAGGTTTTATATTTTTAGTAATGTTAGGTTTTTTATTTTTAGTAATGTTAGGTTTTTTTATTTTTAGCAATGTTAGGTTTTTTTATTTTTAGTAATGTTAGGTTTTTTTATTTTTAGTAATGTTAGGTTTTATATTTTTAGTAATGTTAGGTTTTTTAATTGTAGTAATGTTAGGTTTTTTTATTTTTAGTAATGTTAGGTTTTATATTTTTAGTAATGTAAGGTTTTTTATTTTTAGTAATGTTAGGTTTTTTTATTTTTAGTAATGTAGAGGTTTTTATTTTTAGTAATGTTAGGTTTTATATTTTTAGTAATGTTAGGTTTTTTATTTTTAGTAATGTTAGTTTTTTTATTTTAAGTAATGTTAGGTTTTTTATTTTTAGTAATGTTACGGCTAGATTTAGAGTTTGGCGGCCAAAGGGGTGCGTTAGCTACGCGTGCTTTTTTTCCCCGCACCTTTTAAATACCGCTGGTATTTAGAGTTCACAGAATGGCTGGGTTTTCAGTGCGTTAGGCTCCAAAAAGGGAGCGTAGAGCATAATTTAACGCCACTGCAACTCTAGAAACCAGCGGTGCTTACGGACGCGGCCAGCTTCAAAAACGTGCTCGTGCACGATTCCCCCATAGAAAACAATGGGGCCATTTGAGCTGAAAAAAAACCTAACACCTGCAAAAAAGCAGCGTTCAGCTCCTAACGCAGCCCCATTGTTTTCTATGGGGAAACACTTCCTACGTCTGCACCTAACACCCTAACATGAACCCCGAGTCTAAACACCCCTAACCTTACACTTATTAACCCCTAATCTGCTGCCCCCGCTATCGAGGACACCTGCATATTTTTTTAACCCCTAATCTGCCGCTCCGTAAACCGCCGCTACCTACATTATCCCTGTGTACCCCTAATCTGCTGCCCCTAACACCACCGACCCCTATATTATATTTATTAACCCCTAATCTGCCCCCCACAACGTCGCCTCCACCTGCCTACACTTATTAACCCCTAATCTGCTGAGCGGACCGCACCACTACTATAATAAAGTTATTAACCCCTAATCCGCCTCACTCCCGCCTCAATAACCCTATAATAAATAATATTAACCCCTAATCTGCCTTCCCTAACATCGCCGACACCTAACTTCAATTATTAACCCCTAATCTGCCGACCGAATCTCGCCGCTACTGTAATAAATGGATTAACCCCTAAAGCTAAGTCTAACCCTAACACTAACACCCCCCTAAGTTAAATATAATTTTTATCTAACGAAATAAATTAACTCTTATTAAATAAATTATTCCTATTTAAAGCTAAATACTTACCTGTAAAATAAACCCTAATATAGCTACAATATAAATTATAATTATATTATAGCTATTTTAGGATTAATATTTATTTTACAGGCAACTTTGTATTTATTTTAACCAGGTACAATAGCTATTAAATAGTTAATAACTATTTAATAGCTAAAATAGTTAAAATAATTACAAAATTACCTGTAAAATAAATCCTAACCTAAGTTACAATTAAACCTAACACTACACTAGCAATAAATTAATTAAATACAATACCTACAATTATCTATAATTAAACCTAACACTACACTATCAATAAATTAATTAAATAAAATTCCTACAAATAAATACAATTAAATAAACTAACTAAAGTACAAAAAATAAAAAAGAACTAAGTTACAAAAAATAAAAAAAATATTTACAAACATTAGAAAAATATTACAACAATTTTAAACTAATTACACCTACTCTAAGCTCCCTAATAAAATAACAAAGCCCCCCAAAATAAAAAAATGCCCTACCCTATTCTAAAATAAAAAAGTTCAAAGCTCTTTTACCTTACCAGCCCTGAAAAGGGCCCTTTGCGGGGCATGCCCCAAAGAATTCAGCTCTTTTGCCTGTAAAAAAACCACATACAATACCCCCCCCAACATTACAACCCACCACCCACATACCCCTAATCTAACCCAAACCCCCCCTTAAATAAACCTAACACTAAGCCCCTGAACGGAACAGCCAATAGAATGCAAGCTCATCAGCCAATCAGAATATTCCTACCTTAATTCCGATTGGCTGATAGAATCCTATCAGCCAATCGGAATCCGAGGGACGCCATCTTGGATGACGTCATTTAAAGGAACCGTCATTCGGCGAGTAGGCGTCGGTTGAAGAGGATGTTCCGCGTCGGCTTGGAAGAAGATGGCTCCGCTCCGCTCCGGAAGAAAGAAGATTGAAGATGCGGCTTGATAGAAGACTTCATCCCGATGATGGACTTCCGACTTCAGCCCGATGATGGAGTTCTTCAGCCGCCGCTTGGATCCAGACTTCAGCCCGAGGATGGACGTCACTCTTCAGCCCCCCGCTTGGGCTTGGATCAAGACTTTGGACCCTCTTCTGGACAGATCGGGACCCGGTGAGGTGAAGACAAGGTAGGGAGATCTTCAGGGGCTTAGTGTTAGGTTTATTTAAGGGGGGTTTGGGTTAGATTAGGGGTATGTGGGTGATGGGTTGTAATGTAGGGCATTTTTTTATTTTGGGGGGCTTTGTTATTTTATTAGGGGGCTTAGAGTAGGTGTAATTAGTTTAAAATTGTTGTAATATTTTTCTAATGTTTGTAAATATTTTTTTATTTTTTGTAACAGTTCTTTTTTATTTTTTGTACTTTAGTTAGTTTATTTAATTGTATTTATTTGTAGGAATTTTATTTAATTAATTTATTGATAGTGTAGTGTTAGGTTTAATTGTAGATAATTGTAGGTATTTTATTTAATTAATTTATTGCTAGTGTAGTGTTAGGTTTAATTGTAACTTAGGTTAGGATTTATTTTACAGGTAATTTTGTAATTATTTTAACTATTTTAGCTATTAAATAGTTATTAACTATTTAATAGCTATTGTACCTGGTTAAAATAAATACAAAGTTGCCTGTAAAATAAATATTAATCCTAAAATAGCTATAATATAATTATAATTTATATTGTAGCTATATTAGGGTTTATTTTACAGGTAAGTATTTAGATTTAAATAGGAATAATTTATTTAATAAGAGTTAATTTATTTCGTTAGATAAAAATTATATTTAACTTAGGGGGGTGTTAGTGTTAGGGTTAGACTTAGCTTTAGGGGTTAATCCATTTATTACAGTAGCGGCGAGATTCGGTCGGCAGATTAGGGGTTAATAATTGAAGTTAGGTGTCGGCGATGTTAGGGAAGGCAGATTAGGGGTTAATACTATTTATTATAGGGTTATTGAGGAGGGAGTGAGGCGGATTAGGGGTTAATAACTATATTATAGTAGCGGTGCGGTCCGCTCAGCAGATTAGGGGTTAATAAGTATAGGCAGGTGGAGGCGACGGTGAGGGGGGCAGATTAGGGGTTAATAAATATAATATAGGGGTCGGCGGTGTTAGGGGCAGCAGATTAGGGGTTCATAGGGATAACGTAGGTGGCAGCGGCGTGCGGTCGGCAGATTAGGGGTTAAAAAAATTTAATAGAGTGGCGGCGATGTGGGGGGACCTCGGTTTAGGGGTACATAGGTAGTTTATGGGTGTTAGTGTACTTTAGAGCACAGTAGTTAAGAGCTTTATAAACCGGCGTTAGCCCAGAAAGCTCTTAACTACTGACTTTTTTCTGCAGCTGGAGTTTTGTCGTTAGATTTCTAACGCTCACTTCAGCCAAGACTCTAAATACCGGCGTTAGAAAGATCCCATTGAAAAGATAGGATACGCAATTGACGTAAGGGGATCTGCGGTATGGAAAAGTCGCGGCTGGAAAGTGAGCTTTAGACCCTTTAATGACTGGCTCCAAATACCGGCGGTAAGAACCAGCGTTAGGAGCCTCTAACGCTGGTTTTGACGGCTACCGCCCAACTCTAAATCTAGGCCTTAGGTTTTTTATTTTTAGTAATGTTAGGTTTTATTAGTGTAAGCTTAGGTTTTATTTTTATTTCACAGGTAAGTTTGTATTTATTTTTAAATTGATAGTAGCGCCTAGATTACTAGTTTTGAGCTATAGAGGGTGTGAATTGAACACAACAAAAGTTGCGTTATTTCACCCGCCATATCTCTGCCATTACAAGTTTCTGAAAAGCCTCCTTGTGTGTACGATATGGTGGCGATAAGCTCCATGCCTCACAAAATCCAAGGGCTGAGAATACGTGCTCATGCATGCTTTTCCCATAGACATCAATAGGGAGAGAGTGTTAGAAAAAAAACTAACACCTGAAGCGCAATTTGAATAGCCAATAGAATTTCAGTAGATCTCATCCTATTGGCTGATTTAAACAGCCAATAGCATTTCAGTAGCTCACATCCTATTGGCTGATTAGAATTTCAAAAATCAAATCAGCCAATAGCAATGCAAGGGACGCCATTTTGAAAAGGCTCCCTTGCATTGAAGATTTAGTGTACGGCGGTGACCGTATGAAGAGGACGCTCTGCGCCGGATGTCTTCAAGGTTGGACCCGCTCTGCACCGCAGGATGAAGATAGAAGACGCCACTGGGATGAAGATAGAAGATGCCGCCTGGATGAAGATAGAAGACACCGCCTGGATGGATGGAGATCTCGCTGTCTGGATGAAGACTTCTCGCCACCTAGATGTCCAGAAACTGTAAGTGGATTGTGGGGGGGGGGGGGGGTAAACTTTTTTGGGTGTTTTTTTTTTTAGATTAGGGTTTGGACTTTTTTAAAAGAGCTGAATGCTCTTTTAAGGGCAATGTAAAAAAGCTGAATGCCCTTTAAGGGCAATGCCCATACATATGCCCTTTTCAGGGCAATGGGTAGCTTAGGTTTTTGTTAGAGTTAGGTTTTTTATTTTGGGAGGTTGGTTGGGTGGTGGGTTTTACTGTTGGGGGGTCTTTGTATTTGTTTACAGGTAAAATAGCTGATTTCTTTAGGGCAATGCCCTACAAAAGGCCCTTTTAAGGGCTATTGGTAGTTTATTGTAGGCTTTATTTTGGGGGGGGGCTTTTTTATTTTTATAGGGCTATTAGATTAGCTATAATTGTTTTTATTTTGGATAATTTAGTTTGTTATTTTTCGTAATTTAGTGTTTATTTTTTGTAATTTAGTATTTATTATGTCTTGTAATTTTAGACTTACATTTTTAAGTAGTAGTGTTAAGTTTTTTTTTAATGTGTAATTCAGTTTGTTTAATTGGTATTTATTTTAATTTTAGTATAATAGTTATGTTAGGTTAATTGTTAGTTTAAACTTTGCTTTTTTTTAATTTCACAGGTTATTTTTTATTTATTTTAAGATAGGGATATTGTAACTTTAATTTAAAGTTAGCAGGTTGTTAGGTTTAGGGGTTAATAGTTTAATTTTATTTTTTTGCGATGTGGGGGGCTGGCGGTTTAAGAGTTAATAGGTTTATTTAGTGGCGGTGATGTGGGAGGCCAGAGGTTTAGGGGTTAATAACTTTATTTAGTGGTGGCGATGTCAGGAAGTGGCAAAATAGGGATTAATAACTTTATTATAGTGTCAGAGATGTTGGGGTGCGGGGGAATAGGGGTTTAGAACTTTATTATAGTGGTGGTGATGTGGGGGAGCGGCGGAATAGGGGTTAATACGTTTTATTAGTGGTGGCGATGTCGGGAACGGCAGATTAGGGGTTAATTTAACAACCTAAAATAAACTATATTATTAACCCCTAAACCTAACACCCCCTAACTTTAACATAATTAAAATAGACCTAAATTTAAGTTATTATAATTATCAACTAACTACCTATTTAAAAATAAATACAAACTTACCAGTGAACTAAAAATAAAACCTAAGCTAGTTGCAATATAACTATTTACTAACTACCTAGTTAAAATAAATACTAACTTACCTGTGAAATAAAAATAAAACCTAAGCTTAATAAAATCTAACATTACTAAAAATAAATAACCTAACATTACTAAAAATAAAAAAAAACTAAGATTGCTACAAAATTTAAACTACAATTACAAAAAATAACAAACAAAATGATCCAAAATAATAAAAATGATTCCTATTCTAATACCCTGTTAAAAAAAAACCACCCCAAAATAAAATATCCCTGATCTATAATAAACTACCAATAGCCCTTAAAATGGCCTTTTGTAGGGCATTGCCCTAAAGTTAACAGCTATTTTGCACACAAAGAAAAACAAACAACCCCTAACAATACAAACCCCGACCCCCCAAACTCACAAAGTAACAATAAACCTCATCTACCCATTTCCCCAAAAAGGGCATTTGTATGGGCATTGCCCTCAAAAGGTTATTCAGCTCTTTTTTGGCCCATTAAAAATAAAAAATGCCTAATATAAATAAAACAAAAAACAACCCCAAAAATAAAAATAAAAATATTACAAAAAAATAACAAACGTAAGTCCCTGCTTTGTCCCCCTTTATTAAATATGTATCACTCCTTAGACCAGGAAGGACAATTGACCCCATCCCTTTTGGAAGCCACTATTTCAGTTATCCCCAAACCAAATAAACCTTGTGAAAAAGTATCTAACTACCGCCCTATTTCCCTAATAAATATAGATATTAAACTATACGCCAAACTGATCGCTACCAGAATAAATAAATACTTACCCTTCCTAGTGAACCCGGACCAAACCGGATTTATACCAGGCAAAGAGGCTAAAGACAATACCATCCGGGTATTGCATACTTTACTTTCTGCATCATCTACTGAAAAGCCCCTAGCCATACTGTCCACGGATGCGGAAAAAGCTTTTGACAGGGTGGACTGGGACTTCCTCTGGTCCACCCTGTCAAGATTTGGATTCTCACATACTTTAATATCCCGCATTAAATCTCTGTATGCGAGCCCATCAGCGCGAGTTAGCGCAAACAGCACACTCTCACAAGTAATTTATATAAATAACGGCACTCGACAAGGGTGCCCTCTTTCTCCACTACTATTTGCCTTAGTGGTGGAGGTACTGGCTGTACGAGTCAGCAATAACCCTCTTGTTAGTGGAGTCTCCTTTGGGGAGATCCACCAAAAATGTCTTCTGTACGCGGACGACATTATATTTACAATACATTCCCCGCTAATATCTATCCCCACCCTCCTACATAAACTGGAGGATTATAAATCAGTCTCAAATTTTTCTATTAACATGGGAAAATCAATGTTAATGCCGATACACCTTAGGGAGGAAGAACTGCAGTTTATTTCGACTCACACCTCATTTCAAATGACGAATAAAATACACTACCTGGGGATTGACATATCACCTAATTATACAGAGCTGTTCAGCCTTAATTACATGCCCCTTCAACAGGAAACTAGCAAGTCATTAGAACTCTGGAGCAAACAGGGCCATCTTTCGTGGATGGGGCGTATTAACGCTATAAAAATGAACCTTCTCCCTAAGTACCTATATTTATTTCAAGTACTCCACATAGACCTCCCCTTACAGTACTTAAGAAAACAACAAAAAATGCTAGACACATTTATATGGGATAATAAGTGATCTAGAGTAGCTAGGAACACCTTATTTTTACACAAAGAGGATGGGGGATTGGGTTCTCCGAACCTCCTGAATTATTACAAGTCGGCCCACATGGCCCGTATAGTTGCATGGAAGCATTCCCCGGCTGGGAAACCCTGGATCCAAATAGAATTCTGCTTAGCAGGTGGCCTGAATTTGGGTGACCAATGTTGGATACCAAGTAAACAAAGACCAACAGACGTTTGGGGGAATCACTACATTGCTGCCACCCTTAGAACATGGGATAGACTTCTATCTGAGGATAAGCAGTTCTCGTCACGGATCTCCCCCTTAACCCCTTTACTTAATAACCCCTTGATGTTGCAACCACATACCTTTCCTTCGCCACTTATTTCAGGCATCCCTACTAACATCCCGACGCACATAGTGTTACAAAACAGACTTATTAAGACTCAAGCGGACTTACACCACCAACTGGGAGCTCCCTTTCACTTATGGTACCCGTATTTGCAAATTAGGCATGCTATTTCTACTAGCACTTATAAGCCAGACCTTGTAAGACCCCTGACCCCCTTTGAAACTCTGTGTACATCTCCTACAATCGCCAAATCCCATGTTTCTACTATATACAAGCTGCTTAGAGGTTCCTTCCCTAATAAGAAACCAACATTTATTGTAAAATGGGAGAGGGAGTTAAATATAGAATTCACCGAGGCCCAATGGCTTCATATCTTCTCTGAAACTAAAAAATCCTCTCTGTCTCTAACGATGGTTGAAATGAATTACAAACTACTTTCAAGGTGGTATCTTACCCCACATCGCCTTCGAAGCATATTCCCTAACTCCTCTTCCCTATGCTGGAGACACTGTGGGGGGGTGGGTACACTCTCACATATTTGGTGGTCTTGCCCACTTCTTAGCTCTTACTGGGACAACATAAATAGACATGTAGACAGAGTACTGGGGAGACCAATCACATTTACCCCTAGCCTGGTGCTACTGAGTGACATCCCTAAAATATCTTGCTTATATCGAAAGAAATTGTTGCATTGTATGCTTGGCTGCGCTAGACGTTTGGTCCCTAGGTTCTGGAAAAAAAATGCCCCCCCTACCTACAATATGTGGATAAAAGAAGTGAGTTACATGTTAGATCTAGAAAAGTTGTACTATACGTACAAAGGGAAGCAAGATGTTATCTCAGACGTAATTTTCATTTGGGAACAGCAAAATAATGACAATACATTTAGGGGGGAACCCGCCATGTAATCTGGCTCAATGTGACTTGATTGACTAATGTATCTCCTTGCGAGACCATTTCCGATCTGGATTAAACTGTCTCAGCTGTATTCACGAGTTTAAAACTGATATTAAGCCTTCGTCTAGCTTTTAACCTTAGCTACACATGTGATCATTATCTGTCAAATATTTGTAATCTGCTGCTTATGATTTTCTGGTACACCTGAACTGATTTGTCTATTGTTTGTTTGTATTTGATTCTTTGTTCTTCTTTTTGAAAATAATAAAAATTATTTGATGAAAAAAAAAAAATAACAAACGAAATTATCCAAAATAAGGAAAATTATTCCTATTCTAATACCCCGTTAAAAAAACACCCCCCAAAATATAAAAAAACACCTAATCTATAATAAACTACCAATAGCCTTGTGTAGGGCATTGCTAAAAAATAAAAACATACACCCCCTAACATTACAACCCCCCCAACCCACAAAATTAAAAAAAAACTATTTTTCAGCCCATTAAATACCTAATCTAAACAAAAAACTCCCCCCCAAAAAAACTAACACTAACCCCAAAATCGGTACTCACAGTTGCTGAAGTCCGGCAAAAGATCTTCAACCCAAAAAGCAACTTCATCCAGACGGCTCCATCTTCATCCGTCACGGGACCGGCATCTTCTTCATCCCTGTGGAGGCGAAGCGGTCGATGCACGGAGGTCCAGGCGGAGGTCCATCAGTCTGACGTGGAGGTCCTCTTCGCGGCGGTATAATTGTTTTTATTTTGGATAATTTCGCTTGTTATTTTTCATAATTTAGTGTTTATTTTTTTAAATTTAGTATTTTTTAATTTTTGTAATTTTATACTTAATTTTTTTTAGTAGTGTTAAGTTTTTTTAATGTGTAATTTAGTTTATTTAATTAATAGTTATTTTAATTTTAGTATAATAGTTATGTTAGGTTAATTGTTAGTTTAAACTTAGGTTTTTTTAATTTCACAGGTAAGTTTTTATTTATTTTAAGATAGGGATATTGTTATTTTAATTTAATTTAAAGTTAGCAGGTTGTTAGGTTTAGGGGTTAATAGTTTAATTTATTTTTTTTGTGATGTGGGGTGCTGGTGGTTTAGGGGTTAATAGGTTTATTTAGTGGCGGTGATGTGGGAGGCCAGAGGTTATGGGGTTAATAACTTTATTTCGTGTCGGAGATGTTGGGGTGCGGGGGAATAGGGGTTAATAACTTTATTATAGTGTGGGAGATGTTGGGGTACGGGGGAATAGGGGTTAATAACTTTATTATAGTGGTGAGGATGTCGGGGAGTGGCGGAATAGGGGTTAATAACTTTTATTAGTGGCAGCCATGTTGGAAACGGCAGATTAGGGGTTAATACATTTTAAATAGTAGTTACAAATATAGTCTATATCAGAGAAGATAGAGACTAAAAGAATGCACTTGAGTAGCACTTCTGTTCCTAGAAATGATATTAAGATTAATATGGACCTTAAACAACCACTGTAGGTCAAAGGGTTGAAAGAAAATTAAAACATAACTTTTATTAACTCAACATTCAATAAAAATATATACTGTGTGGATGTGTGCACTTTAAAAACACATAGCAACTCTACTAATAATAGAAGTGGCTCTAAATATTAGGTAAATAAATTACCTCGGACTTGAAATATTCTTTATATGTATATATATTTTTTAAGTAATGTAGATCTATCAGGTGGCTGGTTGGCTTATATCCTTCAGTATTTTATGTGGAAAGTGCTCCTCGTGCGGCAATATGACCAAAAAGAAATCCATCACTGAAAGGTTTGGGAAACACCATCAACTTAAGAGTTATATCAATTGTAACTCCAGTGGAGTTATTTATGTTCTACAGTGCAAATGCCCTAAACTCTATATTGGTATGACCACTAGAACTGTACACACCCGACTGATGGAACATTTGCGAAATATTCGTAATGCCCCTAAAGATCTATCTAAAGACAAAAAAATTACGTCCGTAGCTTCACATTTCCTTAAACACCACCAATCTAAAACCTCTGAATTAAAATGCTTTGGAATCCAGAAGATATCCTTGGGACTAAGAGGAGGCGACCTTGAAACAGCGCTACTCAAGGCAGAATCAAAATGGATATATTTAATGGACAGCGTATATCCCAAAGGCATGAACGAACAGAACAATTACTCTATGTTCATATGAAGGACTAGAATATCACTGATAAATAAAATAATAACAATTGCTGTAAACAAATACTACAGCATTAAGTGTATAAAATAAGATCTGGATTATAATTTAAGAATAACTTGTTTAATATAAATCACTAATCACAATATAATTGAATACAAAGGTGTATGACAAAAATAAAATATCTACGGTGTTAGTTTACTTTGTAACATTTTAGTTATGAGTGTTGTAAAACATTTTTGTTGCGCAAAACTCATAACTACTGCTTTCAGATAGCGGAATGGATCATGGCGGAATAGACTGGAACGCAAGCATATTAACCTCACCGCACAACCTGTAATACCGGCGCCATGGAAATCCCACACAAAAACTTGTTTTTTTTTAGTGCAGGATTGATGTTGCGTTACAGGCTAAAATGCTTGCGGTATAGCTATACCGACAAGACTCGTAATGGCTGCGTTAACTGTTTTTCCACTGAAATTGAGAATTTTTCAGCGTTAAAACTGTAACGCAAAACTCGTAATCTAGGTGTTAGTTAATAATTGTAACTTTAATTTAGGTCTATTTTAATTTTGTTAAAGTTAGGGGGTGTTAGGTTTAGGGGTTAATAGGTTTAGTTAGTGTCAACGTTGTTTGGGAACTGCCGTTTAGGGGTTAATAGGTTTAGTTTGTGTTGGCGATGTTTGGGAACTGTGGTTTAGGGGTTAATAGCTTTATTGGCGGCTAGATCCGGCTCTAACGCTTCTTTTTTTTCTAACGCTACCTTAAGCCAACGCTGGTATTACAGTTTTTTTTAAACCTGGAGTTAGTCGCAAAAAGGTGAGCGTAGAGCAAAATTTAGGTCCACATCTCACCTCAATACTAGCGTTGCTTACGGTAGCGGTGAGCTGGCTAAACATGCTCAAGCACGATTTCCCCATAGGAAACAATGGGGCTAAGCTGGCTGTAAAAAAACATAACACCTGCAAAAAAGCAGCATCCAGCTTCTAACGCAACCCCATTGTTTCCTATTGGGGAAAGAAAAAATATGTCTGCACCTTATTAACCCCTAATCTGCTGCCCCCAACATCGTCGCCACCTGCATTATATTTATTGACCCCTAATCTGCCGCTCCGGACACCGCCACAACCTACATTATATGTATTAACCCCTAATCTGCTGCCCCCAACATCGTCGACACCTACATTATAGTTATTAACCCCTAATCTGCCCCCCCAACGTCGCCGCAACTATATTAAATTAATTAACCCGGGGGGCGGAGCCAAGGCAGGCATAATGGAGGACGCATAATCTGACTGCTCCGTGTGCACTAAGCCCAAAAGTGGAGGTATAAACAATCAGAAGCCCTCAGAGTGGACTCTAAATACCACCGGACTGCACCTACACCTACCCCCTTTGGAGGAAGATGTTTTAATCGGCGCTAATGAGGAGCTGCAACGGCATCGCAACACCCGGTGTTTACCGGAACATGGAGGACTAATTATTTACCACCGCCAGCTTAAGGAGAACTTCGCTTCAAAGGGGTACCTGGAAATCCCTATAAACATCCGGAGATGATCTAAAGGGTGACCCGTTATGAAGGGATATGAGCAACTCAGTCCATAAGGGTAAGAGGGGAGGAGGAGGTGCATTCTAACAAGACGGCATGATAACGGCCTAGCCACGTGGGAGCCTGAGCTAACAGGGACATATGAGCTGCATAAAAAAGCCCAGAAGCAGCAATAAAAAGCTATCTCTTGCAATTTCTTTATTAACAGGCTGGGTTAGATGTGTGGGGAAGAGCGGGGAATAAATTAAGGATAAACTCAACTACAATAAGACCCGCTAACACTAGGGGACTGTCTTTTTTTCAAAAAAAAAAAAAAAACCCCACACATATCAGCAAGTTGGTAGAAATAGAAGACGTTCCTGCAGATTATAAGCCACAGTTTACCCAACTCACTACAATCATAAAAAGAAAAGGGGGAACTACAGCATTAACAAAACCCCAGAAAGCAAATTCTAGAAACCCTCCCTCACCCTACACTCTGCTGCAGGGACCAACTTTAGAACTCAGGCGCCACAACAGCCTTGAAATAAAATTAGAGCACAGTCACTGTCTGCAGTATTCACTGAGAAGCATTCATTTATTGTGTGATCTCAATACAAGCACTACAACATGTCAGTTAGAAGACAAAACAAACTGGGTGCCACAAATAAACTTGCAACAGCTAGCATTTTTTTTAAGCCCCAGAAAGGAGAAAAGCTGTTAGAAAAAGGAGGTGATGTCACTGAAGATGAGATGGAAGAAGAGATAGAAGCAACACCACTAGGGGACAGTAGTACTCCTGTTACCAAAGGTGACATCAGAAATCTCGTCTCCAAACAAGATATAACAACAATCTTTGAGAAAATGTGGGAAAAGATGGATACACTCCAAAATACGGTTACAAACAGTCTTACGGAAATAAAGCAAGACATCTCAGATTTAGGCTCCAGACTAGAATCTTTGGAAGAAAAGGAGGAAACAATGGAAGAAGATATTACTAACATCTCGCAGAAAATGGATGAACAGCAACAAGAATTGGCAGTTATTAATGACAAATTAGAAGACCTGGAAAACCGGAGTCGCAGATGTAATATCCGCTTAAAAGGTATCCCAGAAACAATTGCGACGACAGATTTAAGTAAATACCTACTACATCTTTTTCAAACTATCACAAATTCAACTACAGAGGGGAAATTCCAGATGGAAAGGGCGCATAGGGCTCTAAGGGCAAAGCCTAAAGATTCAGAACCACCAAGAGATGTAATAGTTAAGTTTCTACGTTTCCAGGAAAAAGAGGAAATCATGTCGGCAGCGAGGAAAAACCCAACTTTTAAATTTCAAGGTTCAATTATACAATTTTACCAGGACCTTTGTATTAAAACATTACAGAAGAGATATGCTCTCCGTCCTCTGACACAATTACTGCGGAAAAACCAGATCATGTACAGATGGGGTTTTCCTTTTGCCCTATATGTTCACCATGAGGGCAATACTATCACCATCAGAGAAAAACAAGACATCCCAGATCTTTGCCAATTACTAAAACTAGACTGTCCAGAAATTCCAGAAAATGCTCCAGACCACAACAAAAAACGGGCGCAGCCCCCAAGAAACACAGTACAAAATGAACGCTGGACAAAGGTTTCTAAAAGGAAACAGAAGCCCTAGGATCTCCTGCTGTTCTTGCTGACTGAACTGTGCTCTCTGACGGAAACTTTACCTATGTTTTTTTTTTTCTTGTTTTTTTTTCCCTAGGGGGGAAAAATCACTCGCAGATCTCCTTACTTGGATCAGAACTCTATAGCGGATCATCTAAGTAAAACTGTAGAAAGGTCATATATAAGTTTTGTACTGAAACACCGTGACTTAGGGACGCTATCTAATGCAAGTGCCACATAGAACGGACCCCGATAGAGGGGAAAGGGACAGTCACGGTCTCATCATATCACCGAGTAACCTGGAGAGGTTCAATAACTGAATAATATTGACCTATCCCCCCTAGTATTGCCAAAAGCAATATATATTAGTTCACTCTGAGATTATAAGATTCAGTTTCTCCACTTTTTATTCTTAAATGTTGATATGCTAATATTAACTGCACACCTGCATAGATAGAATTGATAATGCCAACAAATAGGAAGTATCCTGTTATTTTCTTTGTGTTTATATTTGTATGTTTGTTTAATGTTTGGTTTTGTTTTTTCATTGCAAGTACCGTCGAGCAGTGGTCGAAAAAGTTTCTCCATACCAAGATTGGCCTTAGGGGCTTAGGAGACATTCAGAAGCCAAAAGAGATTCCAAATAGCAGGTATGAGGAGGGAGGGAATAGCTCCACATGGATTCTAACCTGCAGATAATTTCACATAATGTTAGAGGCCTAAATACTAATATGAAAAGGAAGACAGCCATCACCCAATATAACAGCATGAAGGCTAAAGTCATATTTTTGCAAGAAACACACTTTACCAATAGTCAAGTTCCCAAATATTGGGATAAACACTTCACGCAGCATTACCATTCTACAACAGATAAAAAAAAGAGGGGGGTTTCAATTTTCATTCACAACTCACTTCAATTCACTAAAGACGAGGTGGTCAGGGATAAAGAGGGCAGATATCTCATAGTGAGAGGGACTATTCAGGGGACACAAATAACATTCTGTAACATCTATGCACCTAACGAGCAACAACATGACTTTTTCAATAAGCTCTCACAATTATTAACTCAGTGGTCCCAAACCTTATTGATAGTAGCAGGGGACTTTAATGTCAACCTAAAGATACTACGCGAAACCAGTAATAACAAACTCACAAACAAACAACGCCGACTCAATTCTATCACTAAATCTATTAGAGAGTCGTTGGCATCTCATAATGTAATTGACACCTGGACGACACTTTACGGACAAACTAATGACCACACTTATTATTCACCCGCTCATAAAGTTTACACGAAGCTGGACTATATCTATATCAGTCAAATACTTATACCAACCTTATTATCTTCTTCCATCCACGCTTCAGTATGGTCAGACCATTCTATACTACAGATTCAATTAAAGGGATTTATTGACACACACAGACAGAAATCCTGGACCTATGACTCTACGCTACTAAAACAACCAGATATCCACACTAAAATCAATCAAAATCTCACTGAATATTGGAGACTAAATGTAGATCCCTCGATTAAACCTATATTAGTATGGGCGGCCCACAAACCTTATATTAGGGGGTTACTTATAAAAGAAAAAGCTATGTATATCAAGAGAGTTAGGCTGGGGGTGGAATCTTTACAACAAGAAATTGAAACAATAGAAAAAACACATCGAACCTCACTGTCCCCACTGACTTTGAGTGTACTAACCAAAAAAAGGAAAGAATTGGCTAAGATCTTGGCTGAAAATTCTATGAGGGCTATTAGCAAATTAAAAGCGTATTATTTCTTGTACGCAAATAAACCAGATAAATATTTAGCTCATAGGCTGAGGGAAAAAACAAAATCCTTTACAATAGCACAAATACAAAAAGCAGACGGCACCTTAACATCTCATCCGCAAGAAATTGCGGATTGCTTTGCCCACTACTATGAAACACTCTATGATGGGAAGAAAGTCTGCCACTCCCCCCAGACTGCACTCATTAAAGATAAACTTTTATTGACAGCTGACTTGCCTAAGTTAGATAAAAATGACGCTGAGGCCTTGGACGCGGAGATTACTACAGCTGAAATATTAGCTGCTATTAAAGACCTAAAGATAGGTAAGGCAGCTGGCCCTGACGGGTTTTCGGGGGACTACTATAAATCATTTAAAACTGACATAACCAATCACCTCTGTGACTTTTGCAATGACATTTTGAAAGGTACACCGATTCCCCCAGAGTTATTGCAAGCGAAAATAGTTGTAATCCCTAAACCTGGGAAAAACCCCAAATTGACACAAAATTATAGACCAATCTCGTTGATCAATCAAGACTTGAAAATTTTTACAAAAATTTTAGCAAACAGACTCAAACAATATTTACCCTCATTAATCCATCCTGACCAGGTGGGCTTTGTTAAGGAGAGAGAAGCACCTGATAATGTACGCCGCACGGTGGCTCTGGTGGAATTTTTGAAGAATACAGAAACGCCTTCTCTGCTCCTTTCTCTGGACGCGGAGAAGGCGTTTGATAGGGTGGACTGGAGATATATGCTCGAGATTCTAGAACATTTGGGGTTTGGTGACAGATTCATAGAGGCAATCAGAAATATCTACTCCTCCCCAGTAGCAACAATAAGGGCGGCGGGATACCAATCTAGACCGATATCTATCTTAAACGGAACCCGTCAGGGGTGCCCGTTGTCGCCACTTCTGTTCGCCTTGTGTGTAGAACCTCTGGCATCATGCATACGGAACACCAAAGATATTCATGGGGTTAAACTAAATAAGGGGGAACATAAGTTGACGCTATTCGCAGACGACATCCTTCTTACAATCACAAAACCCATGCTCTCCCTGCCCAATCTTTACCAATTATTAGACGACTTCTCTAAGGTTTCAGGTTTTAAAATAAATTCAGATAAGTGCGAGGCGCTTCCTTTATCATTACCCACACACACAACCAAGCTAATAGAGGCTAACTTTGATTTTAAATGGGCTACTCAATCCCTTAAATACCTAGGAATCAACATCACAGCAACCCCAGAAACATTATACAAAGTAAATTATATTCCAATTTATAAAACTATAAAGAAAGATATAACGAATTGGAAAAAAAGTAACTTCTCTTGGCTGGGCAGGCTATCTGCGATAAAAATGAACATCCTACCAAGACTTCTATACCTGTTCAGAGCATTACCTATCAGAATCCCAATGAAGGAGTTAGATGAGGTGCAGACTGATCTCATTAGATTTATAAGAGGACATAAATCAACTAGAATAGCCGCTCATATACTGAAACAACATAAGCAATTAGGGGGAATAGGAGTCCCTAATCTCCGAGATTATTATCAGGCAGCTAGACTAGCGCAGAGCGTCTTACTATGTAAAGATTGTCGTGGAATGACATGGCCTAGTATTGAAGCAGATATTGGGGGGCTAAATTCCCCGGGGGACATAATTTGGAGTCCTGCTAATCCAAAGACTCATAGGCTACATAAACTAAAAGTTACAGAAGACTCTAGAGTGCTCTGGAGAACATTAACTAAATCATTGAAACTACTTTCACCACACTCCTCTATAATACCGGTAGGCACACTACTTTCACAAGACTTCCAAAAACAAATAACTAAGTGGGAGAACAAGGGGTTATATAGGGTGGCGGATTTTATGGATAAAGGGAGACTACTGACGTTTACTCAGTTGAACGACAAGATCCGCCCAGACACATTACACTGGTTCTTGTATCTCCAGATCTCACATGCTATTAATAAATACAGGCAGGGAAGTTCCCCATCCCCAAACACCACCTTGGAAAAAATAATACTGTCATCAGGTAGGAACAAAAAAATGATCACACGACTATATCTAGCCATACAGGAAGCAAAGAATACAAATAAGTTAGAGCTTTATAGTAGGTGGGAGCGGGACCTAGACATAACGTGTACAGTAGAAGAATGGAGACAAACTTTCTCATCGATAAGTAGGAGCTTAATAGGAGCAGATCTCATTGAAAACTCAATAAAGACGGCATATAGATGGTATTTAACACCACTGAAAACTTCACACTATAGCCCACAGGGCAATAGATTATGCTACAGAGGCTGCACTGGGATAGGCACTTATCTACACATGTGGTGGGAATGCCCAAAGATTCGCCCTACTTGGGATAAACTAATACAGCTGATCAGAAGGATCCTAGATGACTCATTTACATTAACAGCTTCGCAAGCGTTACTACATGCTCCTATAGACTCCCTAAACTCCGCAGCTAACAAATGGATCAACATAATGTGCACTGCTACCAGAATATGTATAGCTAGGAAGTGGAAGGTAGGGGCCCCAGACTGGGGGGAGATACTTGACAAAGTAGAGAATATCTATTGTATGTCTGAATCAGCAGCTTGGATGCAGGGTACCTCAGAAAGATTCCAAAACATTTGGATTCATTGGATTATTAACAAATAAGGATCGGGTGGGGTGTTTCTATTATATACTCTTAGGTTCAACATAGCGCTCTCTGGAGCCATCAAGATTAAGGAGAAATAAAAAGCTATCTTAGGTATGGGAAAAGTCTTAATCAGGAGTTCTACAAATAACGACGCTGCTCGATGGGAAAGGTGTTTTTTTTTTTTTTTCTTCTCTTTTTGTTGTTTATTACACTTAAAGTTATATTTAGTTAAAGAGTTTAATGTTAAGGGAGGGGGTAGCTGGGAGGGGGAAAGAAGGGGAAAAGAAAGAAATAAGGGAAAAAAGAATGTAGACAGTCTGTAATTTTCTTACTCTATAAGAACTGGATTGTCAGAAATTTGTACTTCGGAAAATGTACAGGCTGTACCTTTATGTTGTTATGTGATATATTAATAAAAAGTATTTCAACTAAATTAATTAACCCCTAATCTGCCGCCGCAAACGTCGCCACCACTATAATAAAGTTATTAACCCCTAAACCTAAGTCTAACCCTAACCCTAACACCCCCCTAATCTAAATATAATTTAAATACATCTAAATAAACTAACTACAGTTTAATAAATTATTCCTATTTAAAACTAAATACTTACCTGTAAAATAAACCATAAGATAGCTACAATATAACTTATAGTTACATTGTAGCTAGCTTAGGGTTTATTTTTATTTTACAGGCAAGTTTGTATTTATTTTAACTAGGTACAATAGTTATTAAATAGTTATTAACTATTTAATAACTACCTAGCTAAAATAATTACAAAATTACCTGTAAAATAAATCCTAACCTAAGTTACAATTACATCTAACACTACACTATCATTAAATAAATTACCTAAACTACCTACAATTAATTACAATTAAATTCAATAAACTAAATTACGAGAAACCCCCCCCCACTAAATTACAAAAAACCCCCACTAAATTACAGAAAATAAAAAAAGTTACAAGAAGTTTAAACTAATTACACCTAATCTAAGCCCCCATATAAAATAAAAAGCCCCCCAAAATAATAAAATGCCCTACCCTATACTAAATTACAAATAGCCCTTAAAAGGGCCTTTTGCAGGGTTCTTTTACCTGAAAAAAAAAGAATACAATACCCCCCCAACATTACAACCCACCACCCACACACCCCTACTCTAAAACCCACCCAATACCCCCTTAAAAAAAACTAACACTGCGCCATTGAAGATCACCCTACCTTGAGCCGTCTTCCCCCAGCCGGGCACAAGTGGTCATCCGATCCGTCCAGAAGTCTTCATTCGATGGGCCAGAAGAGGACATCCAGACCGGCAGAAGTCTTCATCCTATCCAGGCAGAAGAGGACATCCGGACCAGGAGAAGGCTTCATCCAAGCGGCATCTTCTATCTTCATTCATCCGACGAGGAGCGACTCCATCTTGAAGACATCCGGCGCGGAGCATCCTTCCAGCACGATGATTAACGACAAATGACGGTTCCTTTAAATGACGTCATCCAAGATGGAGTCCCTCGAATTCCGATTGGCTGATAGGATTCTATCAGCCAATCGAAATTAAGGTAGGAAAAATCTGATTGGTTGATTTAATCAGCCAATCAGATTGAAGTTCAATCCGATTGGCTGATTGGATCAGCCAATAGAATAGTTAAAATAAATACAAAGTTGCCTGTGAAATAAATATAAATCCTAAGCTAGCTGCAATGTAACTATTAGTTATATTGTAGCTATTTTAGGGTTTATTTTATCGGTAAGTATATAGTTTTAAATAGGAATAATTTATTTAATTTTGTTAAATTTATTTAGTTTAAATTGAATTATATTTAAGTTAGGGGGGGTTAGGGTTAGGTTTAGACTTAGGTTTAGGGGTTAATACCATTAATATAGTAGCGGGGGTGTTGGGGGTGGCAGATTAGGGGTTAATAAATGTAAGTAGGTGTCGGCGATGTTAGGGCAGGCAGATTAGGGGTTAATAAAATTTAACTAGTGTTTGCGAGGCGGGAGTGCGGCAGTTTAGGGGTTAATACATTTATCAAAGTGGCTGCGATGTCCGGTCGGCAGATTAGGGGTTAATAAGTGTAGTTAGGGTGTGGCGACGTTGGGGGCGGCAGATTAGGGTTTAATAAATATAATGTAGGTGTCGGCGATGTTAGGGGCAGCAGATTAGGGGTTTATAAGTATAACGTAGGTGGCGGCGGTGTCCGGTCGGCAGATTAGGGTTTAAAAAAAAATATTATAGTGTTTGTGATGTGGGGGGGCCTCAGTTTAGGGGTTAATAGGTAGTTTATGGGTGTTAGTGTACTTTTTAGCACTTTAGTTAAGAGTCTTATGTTACGGCGTTAGCCCATAAAACTCTTAACTACTGACTTTTAAATGCGGTAGGAGTCTGGACAGGAGAGGGTCTACCGCTCACTTCTTTCAAGACACGTAATACCAGCATTAGGCAAGTCCCATTAAAAAGATAGGATACGCAATTGACATAAGGGGATTTGCGGTAGCCTCGAGTCGCGGAAGAAAAGTGAGCGGTAGACCCTTTCCTTCCTGACTCGTAATACCAGGGGGCATTAAAAAGCAGCGTTGGGACCTCAGCCAAACTCGTGATCTAGCCGTTAGTGTTTTAGTTAGTGTCGGCGATGTCGGGGAATTGCAGTTTAGGGGTTAATAGGTTTAGTTTGTATCAGCGATTTTTGGGAATGGCGGTTTAGGGGTTAATAGGTTTAGTTAGTGTCGGCGATGTCAGGGAACTGCGGTTTAGGAATTAATAGCTTTATTTTTTTATTTACTTAGTGTCGGTGATGTCAGGGAACTGCGGTTTAGGGGTTAATAGCTTTATTTTGTGATTTACTTAGACCTAGATTTGGAGTTTGGCGTTAGCCGTGAAAACCAGCGTTAGAGGCTCCTTTAGGCCGGTATTTGGAGTCACTCAAAATAGGGTCTAACGCTCACTTTTCAGCCGCGACTTTTCCATACCGCAGATCCCCTTACGTAAATTGCGTATCCTATCTTTTCAATGGGATCTTTCTAACTCCGGTATTTCGAGTCGTTTCTGAAGTGAGCGTTAGACATCTAACGACAAAACTCCAGCCGCAGGAAAAAAGTCAGTAGTTAAGAGCTTTCTGGGCTAACGCCGGTTTATAAAGCTCTTAACTACTGTACTCTAAAGTACACTAACACCCATAAACTACCTATGTACCCCTAAACCGAGACCCCCCACATCGCCGACACTCGAATAAATTTTTTTAACCCCTAATCTGCCGACCGCCACCTACGTTATCCTTATGTACCCCTAATCTGCTGCCCCTAACACCGCCGACACCTGTATTATATTTATTAACCCCTAATCTGCCCCCCTCAACGTCGCCTCCACCTGCCTACACTTATTAACCCCTAATCTGCCGACCGCCACCTACGTTATCCTTATGTACCCCTAATCTGCTGCCCCTAACACCGCCGACCCCTGTATTATATTTATTAACCCCTAATCTGCCCCCCTCAACGTCGCCTCCACCTGCCTACACTTATTAACCCCTAATCTGCCGACCGCCACCTACGTTATCCTTATGTACTCCTAATCTGCTGCCCCTAACACCGCCGACCCCTGTATTATATTTATTAACCCCTAATCTGCCCCCCTCAACGTCGCCTCCACCTACCTACACTTATTAACCCCTAATCTGCCGACCGCAAAGCGCCGCCACCTACGTTATCCTTATGTACCCCTAATCTGCTGCCCCTAACACCGCCGACCCCTGTATTATATTTATTAACCCCTAATCTGCCCCCCTCAACGTCGCCTCCACCTGCCTACACTTATTAACCCCTAATCTGCCGAGCGGACCTGAGCGCTACTATAATAAAGTTATTAACCCCTAATCCGCCTCACTAACCCTATAATAAATAGTATTAACCCCTAATCTGCCCTCCCTAACATCGCCGACACCTAACTTCAATTATTAACCCCTAATTTGCCGACCGGAGCTCACCGCTATTCTAATAAATGTATTAACCCCTAAAGCTAAGTCTAACCCTAACACTAACACCCCCCTAAGTTAAATATAATTTAAATCTAACAAAATTAATTATCTCTTATTAAATAAATTATTCCTATTTAAAGCTAAATACTTACCTGTAAAATAAATCCTAATATAGCTACAATATAAATTATAATTATATTATAGCTATTTTAGGATTAATATTTATTTTACAGGTAACTTTGTATTTATTTTAACCAGGTACAATAGCTATTAAATAGTTAAGAACTATTTAATAGCTAAAATAGTTAAAATAATTACAAATTTACCTGTAAAAGAAATCCTAACCTAAGTTACAATTAAACCTAACACTATACTATCAATAAATTAATTAAATAAACTACCTACAATTACCTACAATTAACCTAACACTACACTATCAAGGGACGTCATCCAAGATGGCGTCCCTCGAATTCCGATTGGCTGATAGGATTCTATCAGCCAATCGGAATTAAGGTAGGAATATTCTGATTGGCTGATGGAATCAGCCAATCAGAATCAAGTTCAATCCGATTGGCTGATCCAATCAGCCAATCAGATTGAGCTCGCATTCTATTGGCTGATCGGAAGAAAGAAGATTGAAGATGCCGTTGATAGAAGACTTCATCCGGATCATGGACCTCTTCAGCTCCCGCTTGGATGAAGACTTCATCCGGATAATGGACCTCTTCAGCCCCCCGCTTGGGCTTGGATCAGGACATCGGAGGAGCTCTTCTGTACAGATCGTTGAACCCGGTGAGGTGAAGATAAGGTAGCAAGATCTTCAGGGGCTTAGTGTTAGGTTTATTTAAGGGGGGTTTGGGTTAGATTAGGAGTATGTGGGTGGTGGGTTGTAATGTTGGGGGGCTTGGGTATTGTATTTTTTCTTTTACAGGCAAAAGAGCTGAACTTCTTGGGGCATGCCCCGCAAAGGGCCCTGTTCAGGGCTGGTAAGGTAAAAGAGCTTTGAACTTTAGTTATTTAGAATAGGGTAGGGCATTTTTTTATTTTGGGGGGCTTTGTTATTTTATTAGGGGGCTTAGAGTAGGTGTAATTAGTTTAAAATTGTTGTAATATTTTTCTTATGTTTGTAAATATTTTTTTATTTTTTGTAACTTAGTTCTTTTTTATTTTTTGTACTTTAGCAAGTTTATTTAATTGTATTTATTTGTAGGAATTGTATTTAATTAATGTATTGATAGTGTAGTGTTAGGTTAATTGTAGGTAATTGAAGGTAGTTTATTTAATTAATTTATTGATAGTATAGTGTTAGGTTTAATTGTAACTTAGGTTAGGATTTCTTTTACAGGTAAATTTGTAATTATTTTAACTGTTTTAGCTATTAAATAGTTCTTAACTATTTAATAGCTATTGTACCTGGTTAAAATAAATACAAAGTTACCTGTAAAATAAATATTAATCCTAAAATAGCTATAATATAATTATAATTTATATTGTAGCTATATTAGGATTTATTTTACAGGTAAGTATTTAGCTTTAAATAGGAATAATTTATTTAATAAGAGATAATTAATTTTGTTAGATTTAAATTATATTTAACTTAGGGGGGGTGTTAGTGTTAGGGTTAGACTTAGCTTTAGGGGTTAATACATTTATTAGAATAGCGGTGAGCTCCGGTTGGCAGATTAGGGGTTAATAATTGAAGTTAGGTGTCGGCGATGTTAGGGAGGGCAGATTAGGGGTTAATACTATTTATTATAGGGTTAGTGAGGCGGATTAGGGGTTAATAACTTTATTATAGTAGCGGTGCGGTCAGGTGGAGGCGACGTTGTGGGGGGCAGATTAGGGGTTAATAAATATAATATAGGGGTCGGCGATGTTAGGGCAGCAGATTAGGCGTACATAGGGATAATGTAAGTAGCAGCGGTTTACGGAGCGGCAGATTAGGGGTTAATAATAATATGCAGGGGTCAGCGATAGCTGGGGCGGCAGATTAGGGGTTAATAAGTGTAAGGCTAGGGGTGTTTAGACTCTGGGTACATGTTAGGGTGTTAGGTGCAGACGTAGAAGTGTTTCCCCATAGCAAACAATGGGGCTGCGTTAAGAGCTGAACGCGGCTTTTTTGCAGGTGTTAGGTTTTTTTTCAGCTCAAACAGCCCCATTGTTTCCTATGGGGGAATCGTGCACAAGCACGTTTTTGAGGCTGGCCGCTTGCGTAAGCAACTCTGGTATCGAGAGTTGAAGCTGCGTTAAAAATGCTCTACGCTCCTTTTTTGGAGCCTAACGCAGCCTTTTTGTGGACTCTCAATACCAGAGTTATTTTTATGGTGCGGCCAGAAAAAAAGCCGGCGTTAGTTTTTCGGGTCGTTACCAACAAAACTCCAAATCTAGCCGTTAGTGTCTGCGATGTCAAACAATGAAAAATTCCGAATATGAATAATGGATCCGAAAATTCGGAAACTGATTTATTCATTTTCTGAATTTTTCAGGATTTGCCGATTTGGAAATTCGGGTGCATTCGAATCTCCGAATCGGTCAAAATTTGTCCATAAACTAAATTCGGCTGAAACCAAACGCACATGTCTAATGATCATTATCTTTTATGTTTGTTTCATTTTTTGCCAAGGTATATATATGAACTTGGTTTTATTTTGTTTTTATATTTTTAACACATATGATACAAAGAAAGTTTGTAACAGTGTTTGTTTTAATGTTTTAGATGTAATATTTGCTTGCAATGCCACTCTTGAAGTACGATTTGTATTATGTATATTATGTGGTCTATATGAAAAGATCAATACTATGATCTTATTGTGTGAAACGTTTTCTACCCCAAGTATACATTACAGGTTTCCATGTCAGGGAGATCGTATACACCTAAGTGTGACTGACAGGTAACATATCAAATCAGAATGAAGGAGGGGGTATGTAAAGGGTTCTCTGCTATAGGACTGTATTTACTTCTTAAAAAAGTCCTGCCGAGTCCAGAGGAAACGCGTTGAGGTTGGGAGGAGTGTGGATCTGTGTGTTGATACCTGACGTGATCCACGGACGTACCGCACTTGCCTCTTGCCTGGACAGTCTCAAGGATACGGTGTCAGAATTACTAAACGACCCATGTGTAGGACTGAAGGAGTGAGGTATCGGGGTGGAGCAGCATCGTTTATACTTTTAAAGGCTTTTTTTATGTATCTTGTAAGTGCATTTGTATATGCGCTATTTAACCCTTGTCATATTAAACGCTACACTTAGTGGAGGTGCACTTCTGTCTTTTTTGTATTTATACCCTCCTTAAATTGTAGCTGACCAGCCCCAGCTGCTGCAGCCCACCGGGAAGTCTCCTGGTATCCTTTTAAGCCAATCCAGCCTTGGACCCCAAGAAAAAAGCCTGCTCTTTCAAATGATGGTGGTGCTGGAGCAGTAGTACAAACCAGATCATTTAAAAATAAAGTAAACCATACACACAGCGATTTACATGTTTGCATAGTCAGGTGATCACTGTGGTAACAGTATAGTCAGGTGATCAATGTGGTAACAGTATAGTCAGGTGATCACTGTGGTAACAGTATAGTCAGGTGATTACTGTGGTAACAGTAAAGTCAGGTGATCACTGTGGTAACAGTATAGTCAGGTGATCACTCACTGTGGTAACAGTATAGTCAGGTGATCACTATTGTAACAGTATAGTCAGGTGATCACTGTGGTAACAGTATAGTCAGGTGATCACTGTGGTAACAGTATAGTCAGGTGATTACTGTGGTAACAGTATAGTCAGGTGATCACTATTGTAACAGTATAGTCAGGTGATCAGTGTGGTAACCGTATAGACAGGTGATCAATGTGGTAACAGTATAGTCAGGTGATCACTGTGGTAACAGTATAGTCAGGTGATCACTGTGGTAACAGAAAAGTCAGGTGATCAATGTGGTGACAGTATAGTCAGGTGATTACTGTGGTAACAGTAAAGTCAGGTGATCACTGTGGTAATAGTATAGTCAGGTGATCACTGTGATAACAGTATAGTCAGGTGATCACTACGGTAACAGTATAGTCAGGTGATCACTGTGGGAACAGTATAGTCAGGTGATCACTGTGGTAACAATATAGTCAGGTGATCACTGTGGGAACAGTATAGTCAGGTGATCACTGTAGTAACAGTATAGTCAGGTGATCACTGTGGTAACAGTATAGTCAGGTGATTACTGTGGTAACAGTATAGTCAGGTGATCACTGATGTAATAGTATAGTCAGGTGATCACTGTGGTAACAGTATAGTCAGGTGATCACTGTGGTAACAGTATAATCAGGTGATTACTGTGGGAACAGTATAGTCAGGTGATCACTGTAGTAACAGTATAGTCAGGAGATCACTGTCGTAACAGTAAAGTCAGGTGATCACTGTGGTTACAGTAAAGTCAGGTGATCACTGTGGTAACAGTATAGTCAGGTGATTACTGTGGGAACAGTAAAGTCAGGTGATCACTGTAGTAACAGTATAGTCAGGTGATCACTGTGGTAACAGTATAGTCAGGTGATCACTGTGGTAACAGTATAGTCAGGTGATTACTGTGGGAACAGTAAAGTCAGGTGATCACTGTAGTAACAGTATAGTCAGGAGATAACTGTGGTAACAGTAAAGTCAGATGATCACTGTGGTAACAGTATAGTCAGGTGATCACTGTGGTAACAGTATAGTCAGGTGATCACTGTGGTAACAGTATAGTTAGGTGATCACTGTGGTAACAGTATAGTCAGGTGATCACTGTGGTAACAGTATAGTCAGGTGATCACTGTGGTAACAGTATAGTCAGGTGATCACTGTGGTAACAATATAGTCAGGTGATCACTGTGGTAACAGTATAGTCAGGTGATCACTGTGGTAATAGTATAGTCAGGTGATCACTGTGGTAACAGTAAAATCAGGTGATCACTTTGGTAACAGTATAGTCAGGTGATTACTGTGGGAACAATAAAGTCAGGTGATCACTGTGGTAACAGTATAGTCAGGTGATCACTGTGGTAACAGTAAAGTCAGGTGATCACTGTGGTAACAGTAAAGTCAGGTGATCACTGTGGTAACAGTAAAGTCAGGTGTGTACTGTGGTAACAGTATAGTCAGGTGATTACTGTGGGAACAGTAAAGTCAGGTGATCACTGTAGTAACAGTATAGTCAGGAGATCACTGTGGTAACAGTAAAGTCAGGTGATCACTGTGGTAACAGTATAGTCAGGTGATCACTGTGGTAACAGTAAAGTCAGGTGATCACTGTGGTAACAGTATAGTAGGTGATCACTGTGGGAACAGTATAGTCAGGTGATCACTGTGGTAACAGTATAGTAGGTGATCACTGTGGGAACAGTATAGTCAGGTGATCACTGTGGTAACAGTATAGTCAGGTGATCACTGTGGTAACAACAAACACCTTGCAAGAAAAAAGTGCTTTTATTTCTGTACTGCATATGGGGCCTCGCTCTAATCTATACTATAACCCCCAAAAGCCTGTATGGGCCCCAATTTCACACATGGCTGCCCTTAATGACAATCTAGTCAGGAGATCACAGTAACAGCTGTGGTCACTGGGCATTTTCAATATTATTTATTAAAATTTACCCCAAAATTATACATTTTATTAAGTTTTTGCTGCAGCTATCACACATGCCATGAATTATAAATATAATAATGGAATATTGTGAATCTCCTGGGCCTGTGAAAAATAATCAATATATAATCTGTGGGTCACTAACTGAAATTTGACTACAATAGGTTTTAAATGTAAGTAGCAAAAAAAAAAAAGGTCAAAATTACCTCAGCAAATGTGTAAAAAAAGGCTTAGCAGCGGAAGGGTTAATCTGAAGCTCATTTTAGTTTTTAAAATGATTCTCCCTGCTGTTCCGCGTGCACCCGTCCTGTGCCAGCAGAGTTTGGCAGCTGATTCTTCAACTGCTCCAAATTTTTGATATATATTTGTAATAAACATCTGTGAACAAAATGATTGCACAATGTCCTGAACTCAGTGCTTGGCGCATTCTGTAAATAGTAAGGTCCCAATAGAACTAATGTAATCTTTGTATATGCAGCACATCTAACTGAGTTCTGGTCTATTTAAATAAAAATGCAAATACAAACTGCCTTACAAGTGGCGCGCTAATGATAGCACCTGCCATGATAAGCAGTATCGCTGGACCAAGCTAACGAGAGCGCTCAATTTGATATTAAAAGTCCAATAAAAATTTTAATTACTAAGCCACCTAACCTAACACCCCCTAAATTAACCCCAATTACATAAAATAAAAAAATTCTAAGTTACAATTAAAATTTTAAAAAACTAACATTAATTAAATTAAACAAATCTAAAATTACAAAAAATAAAAAGTATAAAATTACAGAACAAAATTAACCAAATTATCAAAAGGGCCTTTTGTAGGGCATCTCCCTAAGTTAAACAGTTCTTTTACATTAAAAAAATACTAAGTCCCCCCCAACAGTAAAACCCCCCAGCCACTAAACCCAACAAAATAAAAAAAAAATAACACTAAAAAAAAACTAAAGGGGCATTTGTATGGGCATTGCCCTTAAAAGGGCAACCAGCTTTTTTGCAGCCCAAAAATCGCTAATCTAAAAAAAAAGCCACCCCAAAAAATAAAAAAAAGCCTAAGTCGGGGGGCGGAGCCAACAGCTGAAGCAACAAGGGGCGCGATCCGATATACGGCGTAGTTTTCGACACAAGCGAGGGTATCCGCGCCGCCTGTAATTTCACCTCGCACATCGGGGTATCCAATATACCGTGCCATCAGATACTAAAGTGGCGTAAGTAGGACAAATTGGCATTGTTCCGAAAAGTGCGCAAATACACATTTTAGTCGTCACAAGTACTTATGCCAGTATTTTGTCCACGTAAAGTCTCAATAAAGTGTAGTTTTATGCAAATTAGGCTAACACTCGTAAAAATTACCCGCGACTCCATCTAAAAATGCGCAACGTAATTACGCTATTCAAAAGTCATATATAAACCCAATGCGCAGCCGCCATTTTCTTCAGTGTGTTTGGATGGTTCGTTGAGCTACAGCACACTACAGTGAGTTTAGGATTAGTAAGAGTAGTGAGAGAGGCGCAGCATAATAGTTAGTTAAGTCAGATTTTTGTTTGGGTAAGCTTGTACATTTACTTATTACACTTATTTTTACATATTGCACACATTTTGCATACATACATATACAAAATACACAACAATTTTTTTTTTCTAACACCAATTTTCAATTTTACAGTGTGATAGGCTGAGTGTTTGGTTGTGATTGTGTGTGATTGAACTGGGAGTGAGTGTGTGAGTGTGTGTAGTGTGAGGATGTCAGGGAGAGGTAGGGCGGAGGGGAGCGGAGTTGCAGGGAGAGGAGTATTGTGGCGGACAGGAGGAGCAGCGGGGTCCCCGTCAGGGAGTAAGTGGAGTGGGGAGAGGGAGAGTTAGAAGGGATGATGGGAGGGGAGATGCCCAGAGACCAGGCACACTTAGAAGAGGGACAGAGGGGGGGAGGAGGGAGAGGATAGGGAGGAACCCACACCAGGGACATCCCAGGGAGCAAGCCAGGTGGCCACAGAGGATGTTATGATACAATTGTACCCTACTTATTTATCTGGGCAAGTATTGCCACATACCACAGCCGAGAGCCACCGGCTTCCAAGGCAAGGAATGGGTTGATCAAGTGACCTCCCAGAGAACCTGTGGCCTTGGGATCCTGAGCCCTAATATGAAAGAGACTGTATATATTTTGATAACTGGCAATTAAGTTTTTCACGGTTAGTCAATATAACTTGTTTAGTATGTTTATAAATGTTTGTCCCTAAGGTATGTTTTTGACAGGTTGACATCGCCACCTGGAGTTTAATGCTGCAACAATCTCTCAAATATTACTTATATGAGTTTCCTCAGCGTATGCATGCTTTTTCTTTAATATGTTTGAGAGATATTCTGCCTATGGCTCATAACTAGTATGAAGGTCCACATATTGGTGCTACTATGTCATGTTACCATTTCTGGTGACTTGAAATATTTAAGGTTTAACAAGTTATACTGTTAAATAACTAGTTAAATTCCTATACAAAACTCTCCCACGCCCACGTAGATTTAGGATGATTGTATAGGTTACATGTGAAGCAGTTATATAATATTTTCCCAACCTGATGCTCAGAGTTCATTAGGAGCTCCATACATGTCACTGCAGGTAATATATGTGTACTAATATGGGGTGTTTTGAGGGGGCTACTATATTTATGCCGAGATTCCTACAAGTAATTGTTGTCTTGCTGTGCCATCAGCGGCCGAGATGGCGCAGTCTAGATCATAACTATAATTTTAAAGAGGAATCCCTATAATGTTTCAATTTCTACTAGCCCTAACAGCCATCTTTACATATTGATCGTTACCAGTGCTCTTCTGACCCTTATGTAAGTAATTTGGGACTCCAGCTGAGACTATAATCTCTGTATGAGACAATTAATAGATGATAACTCTCTCACCATATAAATTTATATGTTTCTAGTTTCATAAGGCACTGTCTAGAATGCTATTGCTATTGATCATGTGAAGTTAACATGGTGTATCATGTTGGCTTCTATTTCATTTGTTCTGTTTTTTTATTTGTTTCTACCCATTACGAACTTTGTCATACTTTGTCTAACTGGGTATAGTACTTGCTGTCTGATCTTTTTATTAATGTAGACCTATAGAATACTTGATTCTCTATATTATGGTCCTACTAGCCACAAGTATCTCCCTATTACTTAGCTAAGTTAATGGTTTGGTCTTCAGTGACTCTTTATAGCGAATAAAAGAAAGGTATCTCTCCTCACCCTTTCCCACTCTGTGAGATAGAGTGGGTCATATCCAATACCCCTTTTCCGTCTCCGTCCAGTGGTGACAACAATCCCTGAGGGGAGATACAACATATATCCTTTTACCATATTGGTTTAGTGGTGACATAATCCCAGAGGAGTGATACAGCTACCTGAGTACATTATATGGTCACATGGACCTTACACCTCCTCACAATGTTTTCCTACCATATGGCTCTACCCTATAGCCGATAAGTTAGTGGACCCCACAAGACGCCAATAGTTTAATTGTTTTTTTTTATCTATAATATTGGCCCTTGGGGGATAAGCCCCCATACCCTATAATATTACCTTTTACCTATGCCCAATAGGGATGCAATTGGACCCTCTTCCATTTGTTACCAAGTCTAAGCCCCTGTATCCTTATAGGCTCCGCCCCCCCCACACCCCAACCTCTTACCCTCTCACTTCTTTTCCAGAACTGAGGGGTAATTTTTTCCCTCTGTGAACATTTAAACTGAGCCATTTCACTAAACATTGCCCATAACTCCCTACCCCACTTCTCTACACCTCTGAGCTTACTTTGTAAGCAGTGGAAAATATATCCTATAGAAATTTATCCTGGTTTTTCATGTAAGTCAGTATGTTTTATTGTCCACTGTTTTTACAATTTACTAATGCTTTATTTTGTGTACCTGAATGTACTATGATGAATCCTTTGCAATACTACTAAGGTACATAGTGGACACGCTCCTATTGGATATCTTATTGAATCCTGTTGATAATGAGACTTACCATTAGTGATTGCTAAATGTTCTGATACAGCAAAAATCTCCTCAATTTTGATACTACTATCCCCAACTATTTGCACTATCGATATTTATGGCTCAAGAGTGGTCGTTGATTGAAACGGGGAATAGCCAAACATAAAAAAAAATGTAAGCGGTTACAAACTAAATATATAGGTTATATAAGAATTTACATATAGCTGTACTCATATTTTATTTCTATGCTATAAAGTACAAGATGTATATTGTATAAATGTGTTCATTGCTGTATTGTATAAGCTCAAAATACTGTATTATGACTATACTGTAACCTTGCTTTTTTTGGTATTGTATATAACCTCAATAAAAATATATTTTAAAAAAAACTAACCTAAGTCTAACCCCCAAATAGGTACTCAACGTTCCTGAAGTCCGGCGGAGAAGGTAATGATCTTCTTCCAGGCGGCAATATCTTCCAGCGACTGGGGACCTCTTCTATTTTCATCTAGGATCAAGGCGATGTAGAGCAGAGGTGACCGCGGAACAGGACTGGCAACCACGGAGCCATCCAGGGTAAAGGATTCACTTCGTACGATCATCGCCGCACACTGAGGATTGACTGCAAGGTGCCTGTTTTATATTTGGGGTACCTTGCATTCCTATTGGCTGAAATTTTGAAATCAGCCAATAGGATGAGAGCTACTAAAATCCTATTGGCTGTTCAAATCAGCCAATAGGATTTCAGTAGCTGTCATAAGTATGTCACTGGGGACTCCAGAAATGTGTATTTACTCACATTTCTGGACATAGCCAGTGTATCCGACTAACGGCAGTATATGAACTGCCAGAGTAGTTTATGTGATTTCCCGATGTGCAAGGTGAAATTACGGGTGACGGGGATTTCAGCAGTTACGCAGAAACTTGCGCCACATATGTAATCTCGCCCCAGGTGTATAAGAACTGACAATTTTTTTTTTTAACTATGACGGCGACAATAAAGTGATCTAACTAACCCAGCACTACAGGAGTTCAGCGTACCAAAAGGTGATCATCAGCCTGATGAAACGGTACTATGACACCAAGGGATGCAATGCTATTAATGTTTTAGTAAATGTTTTTTATTAAAACTCCTGCTACCTTTATTTGTCACTCTTGTGCGAGTGAATAGTGCCCTATTTGTGCTTCCTTTAGGCTTGGGATACCGGGCCCGTCTCCAGAGGTATCCAGAGTAATCACCAGCTGTGTGCTGCTTCTCAAGGTGCGCTATAAATCTGTGCTGGAGGTGAGTCTGCCGGGCGACTCAGAGGATCCGGCCTGCTTGACGTGCACTGTGAGTAGGATCATCTTCTGTTATTTCACTCACCTTTGGTGTCTAGTTGGTCTACCCTCTGAGGCGCATTCTATTTATATTGTTTTAGAGTTTCAGAAGTATCTGGCCGGACATTATAGAAGAACTGCCTCAGAAAGGATTCTTCCTCGCTTCACCTGAACATTGTTTTCCCTACATCTCACTTAAGACAGTGAGAGTATCTCGGACTTTGAGAGTTATATCTGTATTTGTTGCATTTTTTTATTTTTGGCGCCTCTTATAGATATTTCACACCAACACTATTATTTTCAATCCTATATATCTATTATTATTAGAGTACACCCTGCTCAAAGAAGATGCTACTAAGGGGTTGCTGAGATCATGTGACCTCCCCACACAGGGGGGAGAGGGGCACCTCATGTGCACCTGAGGCCATCCGCCTATCCCGTCAGCTCAGCCATGATTCCCCCGTTCACCCTCTCCAGCACAACAGGGCCGCTACCTCCCGCCACAAGGTAGTATTTTACATGATACTCTTGCTACCACCAACCACGTCCTGACTTACAGGAAGGGCGTAATAGCTCTCCAAAGATGAATAAAAATATCTAGCTTATGGGGGCGGAGTCTGGCCACGCTGTAAGATGGCCACACACTAGAAGGGCTCCTGCTTCCAAAACTGGCAAACAAGCTTTATATGGCACCAAATTAGATTAACTATCAGTGAGTGGACCAAGATATCATCCCTGGCATCAGCCTTCTACCCTTCGGAGCAACTATTAGCCTGAAGGGAGCAGCACGCTACAGTGCTAGTTCTGAGAGCCCAAGAGGCCTACTTGGAAAAGGGATGTACCGGAACTACACTAGAGACTTGCCGGTGAGTGGAGTCTTCCAAGAGGCACTACCCCTGCATCAGTTCCTAAAGCAACAGGGGTCCTGGCAAGCTCGAGGGGATCGAATACAGCAAAGTGGCACTTACCTTTTGAGCGGCAGACAGGCCAGGCCCACACCCGCGCTGAGCGCCATCATCATCAGCCGCCGTCACCGGGAGAGGCCTCTTACTCGCCGCCACTACCGACCTCAAGATCCGGAGGAAAACCGGTGTTAGAGGGACCGCCTGTGTGGTCTGCACAAATAATCTAGTGCAAGGAGGCAAAGAACTGTGCCCGACGCAGGTGGGAGGCTGATCGCAAAGACTCTGTACTTATTAGAGCTGAGGCTGCGTATAGGCCCGTCTGTGAGAGCAGTCAGTTTGGTGTTTGCGCCCACAAGTTCTAGGGGTCTGCTCATTAAGGGACAATATTTCACAGGCTCTCTACCTGCATAAACGCATAGCCAGTGTTTGGTCATTAAGAACACAATCCCCAGAGGCATAACTTAAAGTTTTAAAAAAAATATATATATATATATTTTTATATATATATATATATATATATATATATATATATATATATATATATATATATATAAAAAACGAGTGGGTAATGCCTAATAAGAGTCAGAGCAGGACTGACAGGTCAATAAACTCAAAGCCACTCTCCCAATACCTAAAACCAGTAGACACAGGTAAATTTATAAATAGGGAAGAAATGGCACTGTCACAGACCCCCTCTCTAAACACTGAAGCTCCTCACTCACCATATCTTACTAAAAAGGACATTGTACACTTATCCTCTAAAGAAGACATTAGGGGTGTTATGCAGGAGATGAAAACCTTATTCGGGGACCTCAGAAAAGATATATCAGTGCTAGATCTGCCACCATAAAGCAGAATTCTACTGTGCTGCAACATCACACAGACAATCTACAATTCCTAAATGATAAAATCGAGGACCTCGACAATAGAGGCCGCAGGAATAACCTGCGAATCCACGGTGTCTCCGAAATGGTCCCCCAACAGGGGATAGAAGGTTATCTACAGGCCCTTTTTCAAATCATTAAAGGAAACCCCTCTGCTCCAGAAGTACCACTTGAGAGGGCACATAGGGCACTTAGGCCCAGGCCAGTAAAGCCCCACCGAGAGACATAATAGTCAAATTTCTTAGCTTCAAGTATAAGGAAGAGATCATCCAAGAAGCTAGGCGCAAACACCCTATAACTAGCGCTGGAGCAGAGATACAACTCTTTACGGACTTGTCACCAGTGGCCCATCAGAAGAGGAGAGAATTGGGCCACATAACATCTGTACTAAGATCTCACAAGATCCAGTATCGTTGGGGATTTCCAGTTTCTATCATAGCCAACAACAATAATAAGACTGTTATCTTCAGACCAGGAGCAGACGAAAAAGAATTCTTCGACAACCTGTCCCTGCGACTACCTACATTACAGGGCACAAGCGATGAAAATGAAACACCCTCCTCCCAATCCTCATTCGGATAGCTGCTGAGAGCAGGAATCTTCTGGGTAATGTACTGTTTATCAAATCTGTCTTTGTCAAGACCTAAGAACATTTTATTCACACTTGACCTGCGGGCCACTGTTGTGGCCTCCTGAATTTATAGAACTGATTACTGACACCCCTGTTGGACTGTTGCTCATATGTTCACACAAAAAAAAAAAAAAAAAAATAATGTTATAGAGGGCCTAGTGAGCTATTGGTAAATTATTTGTTACTTTATTTACTGTTAGTTGTTTAGCTTAAAAGAGTTCTATGTTTGCCTGCTTATGTTTGAGCACAATTTGTTAGAGCCAACATGCTGGGCATAGCTCACACCCACGTCACAATGTACACACCCTTAGTGCACATGTATAAAGAAGCGAATTAACATTGAACAAATTACTTGCTCCAGTATAACCAACGGAACGCTAAACTGATCACTTAGTAGGGGGTTAACGCACCATTAGAGGGTGATGAATATTGAAAACATGCCTTATTAAAAGTACACTATGCGGCTAAGCACTTCTTCTCTCTGAGACTTACTCACAGAGAGAGCTGTACTACATATAGACCACCTAAAAACTACGCTCTTTGTAGAATATTCTTAGTGGGCGAATACAAACAGTTAGGCACGAGCCATCACTTTACTCTACTTGCCATGCATCATCACGTTTAGTCCTGTTGACCACCTCGTCTTACCCTATTTCACATTATAGCACACACCAGATAGATGGTTTTGTCCATCACATAGTCCAACTCACCAGTTTTAATAATACCTCAAATGCCAAAAGTTATCACACCCCAATGAAGTAATTGGGGTGTCAATGTTTTTAATAATTAACGCCAGTTATGGGGCTTTTCCGCTATTGTTGTTGTTACAGCTTTGAAACTGTTGAGCTACAGAGTTTTCTGTTATTTTTCTTTTTTCTTATATTGCTAATTTGTTAGTAAAGCTGTAACTTTTCTCATCTTACAGAGCAAGAGAGTTAAGTATCTAGCATTTGAAAGATATTCAGATTGTTCTGTAAACTTTGTTTTCCTTCTTTTATCCCCTCTAATCCCTCTCCTTAGACCTCTCCTCCTCCTTTTACCATTTACTGAGCCCCATCCTATCTTCTTTCCCCTTTTCCATTTACGTCCGTATTTTTTTTTTTCCTCAGCCCTTAGAGATTATAATTATGCAGCCTAGGGCCAGCAAGTTCCAAGACCACGGCATCAATATCAGCACAATAAACGCTAAAGGGCTTAATAGCCCTGGCAAACGCTCTATTGCCTTTAGAGAATTAGCTAAACTACAGAGCCAAATTATTCTAGTACAAGAGACCCAATTCTGGAAGGGAAGGGAGCCTAAATGGTTCCATCCGCTGTACCCGAGGGCTGTGTTTGCCTCGGGGGCGAGCAAAAAGGGGGGGGGGTATCATTTTCCATAAGTCGGTCCCTTTTCACATGACCCAGGTCGAGAAGGACCCAGAGGGCAGATTTATAATTGTTATAGAAACACTATATGGACACTACATCACTCTGGCATCGGTGTACTCTCCTAGCTTTTCTCAGGGGCGTTTCATTAAAAAGGTTGCAGATCTCCTCTTGGAGCACTCCAGGGGGATAACTTTTTTGGCAGGAGACTTTAACCTGGTAGCTAATCCCTCCGTAGACTCTTCGAGAGGTGTAACTTGCACCCCCTCCTCAACAATACAACAGGTTAACTCCACCCTCAGGGATGTGGCATTACACGACACCTGGAAAACCTTACACCCAAACTCGAGAGATTATTCCTTTTACTCTATTCCCCATAACAGCTACTCGAGGATAGATTACATCTACACAGACGCCAATGGCCTCTCAATCACACAAAGATGGGGCCACATTACTTGGTCAGATCATGCTCCAGTTTCTTGCCTGACACCCCAGTTACAAACTACACATGGAAATTAGATGACACTTTATTAGACGATCCCTTAATTCTGGAAGACATACGCAAGTCACTAAAAGAATATTTCGAAATAAATACACTCCAACCCACTCCAATCATGATGGTATGGGAAGCTTATAAAAGTGTAATACGTGGAGCCCTCATTAAGCACAAAGCAACACTTAACAAACGCTAAAGAGTAAAATACACTGACCTACTCTCCACACTAAAAACTCTAGAAGCCTTTCATAAATCTGACCCATTAAATACAGATGTTAAAAGTAAACTAATCTCCACAAAATCCGAACTGAATAAATATCTATAGGAAAAGCGTCAAAAGAAAGCATTATCCTTGAGGCGGTTCCATTACGAAGGAGGGAACAAACCCGGAAACATTTTGGCTAGAACTCTTAAAAGACGACAATTGCAGTCCTATATTCACTCGATCAAAACTAAAGACGGTCACCGTCTGTATAGTAGCTCGCAGATTGCCTCTGCGTTTCACAAATACTATTTCTCCTTATATAACATTGAGAAAGAGTCAATGGGGGACGAGATCCTGCAGCACCGAAGGGTTGCAGAAATCGATTCATACCTCCAAGACATTGGATTACCAAATTTATCCAAAGAGGCCTCGGATTACTTAGACTCCCCAATCACTAAAGAGGAACTAGCCCAAGCCATCAAAGATTCCCCTTCAGGGAAAAGTCCAGGCCCGGATGGCTTCACTATACCCTACTAGAAAAAGTTTATAGAAGAAATATCTTGTCCCCTCCTTCAACTATTCAGCAGCCTCAGAGATAACCCAAAATTATCAGGGGTTCTATTGGAAGCCCACATAACCGTTATTCCTAAGCCTGGTAAAACACCAGAAGTCCCAGAGAACTTTAGACCTATCTCTTTAATCAATGCGGACATGAAACTTTTGGCTAAAATTATGGCGAACCGCCTTAATAAATACCTCCCAGAACTAGTATCCAATGATCAAGTGGGCTTTGTCCCTGGCAGGGAGGCCAGGGACAACACCACCAAGGTTTTACAGCTGATCTCTCACGCCAGAACTTCAAACACTCCATTAGTGCTGTTCTCAACCGACACGGAGAAGGCCTTCGACAGGGTCAATTGGCTTTTTCTGCGCAGGGTTATGGTAGCGATGGGTTTTGGAGATGCCTATTTAAATACAGTCTTCGCCCTCTACTCGAGTCCGAATGCCAGGATTAGATTGAATGGGACAATATCCGAATATTTTACCATCAGGAACGGCACCAGGCATGGCTGTCCCTTATCCCCGCTTTTATTTGCTCTCTCAATAGAGGCCCTAGCCCAAAAAATCAGACAGAATCATAACATTACGTGGTTACAAATTGACCACACCGAGAATAAACAGGCACTATATGCCGACGATGTTCTCTATACCATCACAAATGCCGAAAAGTCTCTTCCTGAACTTCTGGGCGAGCTGGAAACATTTGGTGGTGTATCTAATTTTCTCCTTAACCTTAGTAAATCAGAGCTTTTAAATGTTAATACATGCCCCAAGATCATACAGACATTACATATAAATTACAACATTAAAATCGCCAAAGAAAAATTAAAATACCTGGGAATACACCTTACCTCTGACCCTTCAGACCTCTTTAAGCACAACTATGGGACCCTCAAACATAATATCGCAGCCGACTTATCCTCCTGGAGTAGTAGGCCTCTTTCCTGGCTGGGAAGGGTGGGAGTTATTAAAATGAATGTCCTCCCTAGGAACTTATATATTTTTCAAATGGTCCCCATTGCCCTCCTGGCTGGTTACTTAGACCAGCTCCAAAGATTGATCGAACAATACGTATGGGCTAAAGTTAAACTCTGCCTTCCCAGACGGACTTTGTACTTGCCCAGGGACAGAGGCGGTCTGGGCCTCCCTGACTTAAAAACATACAGAAATGGAGTCATCCTACAGAGGATAGTCGAGTGGTCACATAATGTAGATCAGAAGGCATGGGTACAGTTAGACAGAAAAATTCTCAAATTAAATAACATGGGCATACTGGCCTGGGTCGCTCCTCTAAAGAGACCAAATAATAAACGGGATTATCATCTACTTGCAGAGACTCTTAGAGTGTGGGATGGTATTTTGGCTACCACAACTCACGTATCCACAAGGTATTCAACTCTCCTTCCGATTATCGAAAATCCTGATCTCCCCTTTCATAAATTGGGATATCGCAGGTCCAAACCATATAGTCTCAGAGAGGGATCGATACAGGGCATAGTTGAGAATGGGAACATTCTGTCCCAGGACAGGCTGGGAGAAATATACACAGGTATCTTCAACTCATGGCTACATTATAACCAGCTTCTCCACTTTATAAAGACCCACAAAAACAAGCAGGATCTAGGGAGAAACCTAACACCTTTTTAGACACTCTGTTCCACAGTCCAAGTCCCAAAAGATTTGACTTCACTGATTTACAAAATATTGCTTGTCCCCGAGACGGACGCACTCCACTCATATACAAGTCAATGGCACAGAGAACTTGGCTCTGATTTTGATTATAAAGCATGGACGAAGGCCCTGGCCCTGATTAAGAGATCCTCAGGCCTAGATTTAGAGTTCGGCGGTAGCCGTTAAAACCAGCGTTAGAGGCTCCTAACGCGGGTTTTTTACGCACTCCGGTATTTAGAGTTTATTTACCGCGACTCAAAATACACCTAACGCTCAACTTTCTACCGCCACCTCAGACCCAGTAGTAAACATATACCGCACAAAAAAACATCCACGAATCACAAAACAAATATTACACAAAGTACACTTACACTCATACAAACACAACACTATCTTTATTTTTCGTATTTTTTATTTTTTCTTTAAAATACAAAGGATTAAAGTTGCGAGATCTCGGGTGTTTGAAAAAAATCCACACAAATCCATTTTCCCATTGACTTACATGGACATACGGGAAAAGACCCTCATATACCTACATCTAACGAATAACATTATCACAAACATACACTCATCGATGCATACAAACAATATACACCACATTACATACACAAAATATTTATTTATTACAAAAAGAACACGATTTAGTTACTTTTTCACACAAGCTCATGACGTCACTCACTTTACGAGGAAAACCAGTCTTAGAAAAAAAAATATAGAAATCTTTGGAGCCTCCATTGACTTCTATTGGGAAGACGTGCTCGTGCACGCGAAACCCTCATTTCCCTAACGCACGCAAATAGCGTAGACTGAAAAACTCCAAATACCAGCGCTAGAAAATACATGATTTCATGCGTTAGACCCAGCTATGATAAATAGATAAAGAAATGACTATTTCCCTATGGTGGACTTATGTTTTTTAATATTAAATATTCACCACACCATAAATATTTTTAACACTTTTAGATTACATCAACTACAAATCCCCATCACTAGTAACACATTATTATTTCAATAAAATTACATTTACAATTAAAATAAAATTCAATACACATTTCTGGATTCACAAACACTACACAATGGGAAACATCTCTCATTTACCTTTATTATTGCATTTCTGTTATTCAACTCATATGCTTGCAGCAACTGCATATCTACATAGGCTTAACACATGATCACTCATGGATGCACATACATTACTTTTAACATTCACTCATACATGTGCATTCAAATGATGGGGGAAAAACACATTACATTCTCTCTAGGAATCACAAAACACAACATATGGATTTTACTGTACTTTTAACATCATGATTCCATCACCAGAAACCATTAGGAATTACGTACAACAAGAACATCATTACACCAGATTACAGATGTCACTTTATGGGAAGGAACAACAATGCCAGACCGCTATATAGAAGTCAGCATATGTGGGACACAATCACAATATATACGTACATGTACATAACACGCATCACCCATCACGCAACCACAAAGCACACATTTAGATTTTATTCAGCACACAATAACAATGTAGCACAATACAACAACACAATGAGGATTTCACAACTACATAGGCAGGTTAATAATATCATGACGTCATTAGAAGATTCAACCATACACATCACAGATTCACCACTGTACCGCCCCTTTAGGAACTTTAACACTCAATACTACAATACAACATATACGTAAAACACACTTTTGAACAACATTATTATGGAGATTTCAATGGGACAATTAAGAAATATTGTCAGATCGCACATCAATTATATATATAATACTACAGATGACAGCCGGAAGTTATTCAGTATTAGTGCGATTTGAAAGGGACGCGTACAATATTCACATCTCGGCAATCACTTATATATACAATACTACAGATGACAGCCGGAAGTTATTCAGTATTAGTGCGATTTGAAAGGGACGCATACAATATTGACTGCTCGGAAATCACTTATATATACAATACTACAGATGGCAGACGGAAGTTCTTCAGTATTATTGCGATTTTACAGGGACGCATACAATATTGACATCTCAGCAATCACTTATATATACAATACTACAGATGGCAGACGGGAAGTTATTCAGTATTAGTGCGATTTGAAAGGGACGCATACAATATTGACAGCTCGGCAATCACTTATATATACAATACTACAGATGACAGCCGGAAGTTCTTCAGTATTATTGCGATTTTACAGGGACGCATACAATATTGACATCTCAGCAATCACTTATATATACAATACTACAGATGGCAGACGGGAAGTTATTCAGTATTAGTGCGATTTGAAAGGGACGCATACAATATTGACAGCTCGGCAATCACTTATATATACAATACTACAGATGGCAGACGGGAATTTCGGAATTATTATTGCGATTTGAAAGGGACGCGTACAATATTGACAGCTCGGCAATCACTTATATATACAATACTACAGATGACAGACGGGAAGTTCTGAATTATTATTGCGATTTTAAAGGGACGCATACAATATTGACAGCTCTGAAATCACTTATATATACAATACTACAGATGTTACTTTATCATTTACAAACAATATTGCAGCAACATTGATCGATCACATTCGATGCACATTATACACAACTATGCACTTTCATTCATGTTAGCCTGGACGTGTGCTTGTTACTATAACATCGCGTTTAGGAAATATTGATTACGCATATGATCAAACATTACAAACATGCACTGTATGTGTGATATTTGACACTTTCACATTGAGAATCATTGTTTGAAAATAACATTTCAGCAAACAACAAATAAACGCCCACTGTCAAAGCATTCGCGCCGCTCACATACAAACAGGTGAATACAATCAGCAATCATTACAAACTCACTACCATTGGACTAATTGTACTATAAATCCCCCAAACAACATGGCCAATGCATCACTTGTGATCCACATCAGATCAAGTGCTTACCTTGTTACGCTGTTTTGAAAGATGGATGACGATGACATGGTAGACGCTGCTGGTGGTGCTATTGGCGAACTAGCTGTTGGTCGAATCAGGCAGCCTCGGCGGCTCAGACCGAGACGAAGGGGTCGTCTGGTTCGAGGTCCTCGTGTCTACAGGGTGAGACCCACCTTGGAAAACATGAGTGACTTTGAGGTTTATGATAAGTATCGGCTCGATCGCGAACAGCTCATTGGCCTTTACGATCTTCTTAAACCTCATTTGGAGCCACGTATACAAATAAGGACTGCTGTTCCCCCCATGAGTAAGATGCTAAGCTGTCTATACGTCCTGGCCTCCGGGAGTTTTCAATCCGGAGAACTGTACATGCATGGCCTGTCTCAAGGTACATTCTCTGGGGTGTTTGATAACTTTCTGAACGCCATGGTACGTATCAGTAAGCAATACATAGGATTCCCACAGAATGATGGTGATTGGAGGCGCCTGAAGCGGGAATTCTTTGATATTGCTCAATTGCCCAATGTCTTGGGAGCCATTGATTGTACCCACATTGCGCTGCGTGCTCCAATTGATGACTTGCCCTTCAGAAATCGCAAACATTTTCATAGCCTCAACGTGCAGTATGTTTGTGACGCACGGATGAGGATTATGCATGTGTATGCGAATTTTGGAGGTGCTTGTCATGATGCCCGCATCCTCTCTCTGTCGTCCCTGTGGAGACAGTTTGAGGAAAGACAAATGCCCCCTGGTTATCTCGTTGGTGAGTATTAGTGCACAACATGGTTAATTATTTTGACAATTGCCCCTGTATTTTTTAACTGTTAGCGTCATGTTCAGCTATAGGATTAAATTTAACCATTTGTTATTTACCGACGCTAATGTCTATTTTTATTGAAATGCAGATATGTAGCATGTCTTACCTTAAGTGTTCAGATAGAGAATGCAATGTAAACATGTAGTTAGCATTTTACACAAGGTTTGGTTTAGGAGAAATACGCATATGTAGCATGTCTTAGATGAAATGGCAAGATATTATCTCATGCAATTTAACCCTGTCATTGTCTTTTTCTGCTAATGTCTAGTTTTATTGAAATGCAGATATGTAGCATGTCTTACCTTAAGTGTTCATATAGAGAATGCAATGTAAACATGTAGTTAGCATTTTACACAAGGTTTGGTTTAGGAGAAATACGCATATGTAGCATGTCTTAGATGAAATAGCAAGATATTATCTCATGCAATTTAACCCTGTCATTGTCTATTTCTGCTAATGTCTAGTTTTATTGAAATGCAGATATGTAGCATGTCTTACCTTAAGTGTTCATATAGAGAATGCAATGTAAACATGTAGTTAGCATTTTACACAAGGTTTGGTTTTGGAGAAATACGCATATGTAGCATGTCTTAGATGAAATAGCAAGATATTATCTCATGCAATTTAACCCTGTCATTGTCTATTTCTGCTAATGTCTAGTTTTATTGAAATGCAGATATGTAGCATGTCTTACCTTAAGTGTTCATATAGAGAATGCAATGTAAACATGTAGTTAGCATTTTACACAAGGTTTGGTTTTGGAGAAATACGCATATGTAGCATGTCTTAGATGAAATAGCAAGATATTATCTCATGCAATTTAACCCTGTCATTGTCTATTTCTGCTAATGTCTAGTTTTATTGAAATGCAGATATGTAGCATGTCTTACCTTAAGTGTTCATATAGAGAATGCAATGTAAACATGTAGTTAGCATTTTACACAAGGTTTGGTTTAGGAGAAATACGCATATGTAGCATGTCTTAGATGAAATAGCAAGATATTATCTCATGCAATTTAACCCTGTCATTGTCTATTTCTGCTAATGTCTAGTTTTATTGAAATGCAGATATGTAGCATGTCTTACCTTAAGTGTTCATATAGAGAATGCAATGTAAACATGTAGTTAGCATTTTACACAAGGTTTGGTTTAGGAGAAATACGCATATGTAGCATGTCTTAGATGAAATGGCTAGATACAGATTTATATATAATTTTTTTTTTTTTTTTTATGTTTCTGACAACTTTTAATATGGATTATGGTTTTTAAAAAATATATTTATACAACAATATACTAGTTTAAGTATTCTTTTTGAATTATGTTCTGTTCTAAATTTATAGGTGATTCTGGGTACATGAGCCGGCCTTGGCTCATTACCCCCTTGCGTAGCCCAACTGATGTGTCTGAGGAGCGCTACAATAGGGCTCATAAGAGAACCAGGGCGGTGGTTGAAAGGATGTTCGGGCTCCTGAAGATGAGATTCAGGTGCCTGGACCGTTCTGGAGGAGCACTCCAGTACAACCCAAAGAAGGTGGCTAAGATCGTTGTAGCCTGTAGCGTCCTGCATAATATTGCACAGCGGGCTGGGATGCTGCAGGCCGTCCCGGTGGACAGAGACCTCCTCAGAGATGAGGAGGATGATCCTGTTCTAGAGGGGGAATTCCAGGACGAGGGACTTGATGTCAGAGCAGACGTCATCAACCGCCACTTTAGACGGTAAATAATAGAAGTTACACTGGAGTATTTTCAATACATGTGAACTCTAGGGAAATGACAAGTAGAGAATTGTGCAAACATGTTAGTATTGATCAAATGTTAGAATAATATTTATTTCTCATAATATAGGTGATGCTCTGGGCATTGGGTCCTATAGCGAGTCTTTGCCACCTGGTTTTTATAGAGGACATCAGATGGTAAGTAGAAATGTATGGACTGTTGCTGGCATGATTTGTACACAAATACATAATATGGCATACATTTTTAAAAATATAACTTTGTTTACACATTACTTATGTACATAATCAGAAAGGGATACTCTAGAATGACTATGGTTCAATGTCACACAGAGGTTTGTTCTGCTCAATATGACTCATCTTCACACTTGATAGAAAATAACACAGGTTCATACACAGGCTTAGTAAGCTAGTGATAGATATTTATTATGAAATGGGGGGTGGGAGAGGGGTACAGAACTGATTCACACACTTGTATGAAATCTTTATATATAATTTCTTACATTAGGGAGATGACTTAATATAAAGACTGAAAGGGAACAATTTGAAGCCTGACAGTGAAGATTTCCAAGACTGACAGTGGGGAAAAAGCCAAGATTGAAATTGAAGTATACCAATGGGATCATGTCTGGCATATTTAAATTCTGCTGACCTTGAAAACCATACAAAGACATGTTCACATGGTAAGTGCAAACTATTTGATAGAATAAGGCTGTGGAGACATCCTATTGGAGACACTTAGATGATTTTCTATTTTGTAGATGGTATTTCCCAGTCCTCTATTTAATGAACTGATGAATAAGACACCTATTGAAGATCAACTGTTTACCCCTGAATTGACATTCAAAGACCATGCATTGTCCAGGTTGGTGTACCAATGCATGCTAGTGAAGACTGTAGAATATTAGTAGCTTACATACATTAGTCATATTTAGTTCTTAATTAGATATTTAGGGATCACAATCAGACACTTAGATGATTTTCCTTTTTAGATGGTATTTCCCAGTCCTCTATTTAATGAACTGATGAATAAGACACCTATTGAAGATCAACTGTTTACCCCTGAATTGACATTCAAAGACCATGCATTGTCCAGGTTGGTGTACCAATGCATGCTAGTGAAGACTGTAGAATATTAGTAGCTTACATACATTAGTCATATTTAGTTCTTAATTAGATATTTAGGGATCACAATCAGACACTTAGATGATTTTCCTTTTTAGATGGTATTTCCCAGTCCTCTATTTAATGAACTGATGAATAAGACACCTATTGAAGATCAACTGTTTACCCCTGAATTGACATTCAAAGACCATGCATTGTCCAGGTTGGTGTACCAATGCATGCTAGTGAAGACTGTAGAATATTAGTAGCTTACATACATTAGTCATATTTAGTTCTTAATTAGATATTTAGGGATCACAATCAGAAAAAGGAATACATATTATAGTTGATATAGAGGTATTTGAATGGACATGAAATATTACATTTATGTTCAGCATACATATATTGTTTACATGTGATATACATTATTATGTATAAATTTAATTTTTGAAATTTAAATATTATTTTTAATCAACAATATAATGGTGTATGTATTTCATTAATTTAAAATGAATGTAATGATTATGTGTAAAAAATGTTGATCAAAGTTAGAGCATAGACACCATATGATTTTAAATGTATTTTATGAATATTTTACAACGTGTGTATTAACTTTGTTCCATTTTTATTATTTGTCATTTCAGATTGGCATCTGATGACTTCATGGAATATTTAATTATTTTCTATTAAATATATATTTTTTTTTAGCAGATTCTAATATATATCAATATAATCTGTAAATAAATAAAACTTGGACTCCCATGACTGATAGTTGGCTATTTGACAAGCACATGCATAAGAGAAAATAATGCATTAATAGTAGAAAATAAAAATCTTCAGAGAATATTAAAAGATATATTTTAACATTAATTGGGGAGTCATATTCTTCAATGCTTTTATATTGAAAAAGTATATATTAAAAATATTTAGGATATGTATTAATATTATGATTGTTTTAACATTTAATAAGGTGAAGTGGTTCAATTACATGAAAGTGACAGTGTTGTTGAATGTAAAAAGAATTGTATAAGATCATGTATCTTCCTTAGGTATCTCAAAACATTATTAGAAAATATTTTACAATTATTACATTTATAAATGGTAGGTCATTTAACTTTATAATTTTTAATAATTAGTTATTGGATGCCAGGTTAATCTATGTAATTTTCTAGTGGAGTCATTTAACTATACTTAGTAATATTATGTATTTATTACAATCTTACCTCTTGGGTTAGACATCAAATATCTATATAGAATGTAATTTCCCCTTTAGTTTATTTTGTCAATGTTAAATCAAAATACAATATGTTTGGGTCCTTAAAGGGGTCATTCAAAATGTATATTTTGTATACATTGTTACAAATATCATACAAGAATTTAAACATATTTAGAATGTACTATAGAATTACATTCAGTCTTTAAATATACTTGTTAAAATAAAAATAAATGCACATATCTTAGTCAATGATATAAGGCATCTATATGCAAACAACAATCAGCATCAAAATAGCCTATGTAGAGATGTATTTAATCCACGAATATATATAATTACAATATAATAATTGAATAACAAAACATATAAAGTTGGTCAAATATAAGATTATGATACAAAATGCATACATAACATATAGCTTAATGTCCCTCTACGCTGAAGGCTAAAAAAGACCTCATTTAATAAATATATTTCAGTCAGTGTGTAAAACAATCTAGAAGTTAATCTAAATTTGCTTTACTCATATGTTAGACTCATTTAGCAAAAGGAAGGTGCCTAGGTTTATGATATATTAAGCATTATTGTGAAATGTTTATTTAAAGGGACATGAACTCAAAATATACTTAAAGGTAGCCATTTAAAAAAACCAAGATTTATACATTATGAATGAGTATTCTATTTTAATCAACTTTAAAACTTGTCTCATATTATGAATGCTCATTGTGATGTTGCTATCATTACTTTAGAAATAAGGCAGTAAATATCTAATTTATTTGCTTCAGTACTCTGGACAGAACTTGATTGTTTGGAATAATTGATGCAACAATCGTCAAGGACAACCCAGGTTTTTATTAAACAATTGTCCGTAATATAAAATATCATTATTGTTTTTCAAAGAAACATAACAAGATAACTTAACATTTGATAATCGTATTAAATAATAAAGTTGATTAACATTTCATGCTCAATCACCAATGGTAAATTTTTTTGGACAGTGTCCCTTTAAGAGCTTGAAATAGTGTATTTACTTCTCTTCCTATCTTGACATACTTTGCTTGAAAAGCATATCGAGATAGGCTCAGTAGATGAAGATTGGTGGATGCACAGAGATGCCTTATGTGATTGGCTCAACCATGTGCATTTAAATTTCTTATGTTGAGGATATATAAATACTAAGAGAAAATGATTTACATTTTAAAGTCTAAACAATCTTCTATCTCTACAGATCATTTGATACAATTGTTTGTAATGTCTCTTTAAAACTAAAGACGCCATTGCACAATAACATATATGAGCACTTCAGAGAAATACAAGCTCGAGGTTTATTTGCGAATAACAAAGCTGTAGTTTAACATTAATAAACAGATTATCAAAGTTACTGACATTCTTCCCGGAATTTTAACATTAATAAATATTGCGTGGGAAACGCATCTTCAAACACCAGATTAGCATATTTAAACATTAGTGTAATGTCACGCAATAGCACACAATCAATGTGCATTATAAATACATTTAATAGAGCAATGTCAATACTTCACAATAAATTTATTTAAAGAACAATAAAGACATACAATATTAAATGTGTATTTGTATTAAAGAAACAGACCGTTATTAAACCGAGAAATGTCTACAACATTAATAATGTGACAGGATTAGATTTTAAAGAGTATTTAATCATTAATATTTCACGGATCACGGATATTAAATCTGCGTCACACATATCCGCATGACAGGCCCATGAGTTACAAATAAGTCTACATGAAAAATGAAGTTACAGCACCACCAAGCGGTATGTGTAAGGAAGTTACTAAGATATGAAACATTAAGGAACGGCCAATCAGAGTTCATCACACAAACACAACTTGAGTCAGGATGGTCTCACAGACATTATAACAATATTTCAAACTTTTATCCAATCAGATGTACAGATAAATTGTCCCATGGTGCATCTCATGTTTACTTCACCATATAAAAGTCCATTACACGTTGCCATCTTTGTCAGTTCTCTAATGCCTGCAGGCAATATATATTATTATTATACAACCCAGCAGGCATGTCAGTTCCCAGGTTCACCAAGGAGGAGAGCGCTGCACTGGTCCACGCCGTCAAGGACTTTTATCCCCAGCTGTTTGGGAACAAGAGGAGCTCGACAGATGCGCCTGTTAAGAAGGCCCTCTGGGAGTCTATCACCAATGCGGTTAGATTGGTGTGTGACGTCCAGAGGACCCAGGATCAGATCATGAGGAGATTCGGAGATATGAGGTTGCGTTTATCGAAAAAAGTCAACCTCATAAGGGACTGGGTACAAGCCCGTAAAAGAGGGGGCCAAAGAAAGGCCCCGCGGAAACTGTACCTACTCCCTTATGAGGTGACTTTATGCGAGCTCCTCAATCTCCGGGTCCCCAAAAGATTTAGATCCTCGCCATCCTCGGCCTCCTCTTCTTCCCTCCCAGCTGCGGGATCTGAAAGTCCTGACGCGGGGGACAGGGCAGATGCTTCTCCGTCCGGTGGCCTGGGAGGACCCGATAGAGAATCTGAACCAGGTAATTATCCAACTTCATATAATATTTATAATGTTAAAAATCCAAAATGTGTATTTAGTCAGATACTAAACCTATACAGATCTCACAACATACACTACATATGATGTTTAGATATCTGATTTTACATTAGTGATACATGAAATTGGAATGATGTTTCTTGCGCTCTACAGAATATGCGTCACAGAGCGGAAATGTAATTTCGCATCCACGTTAACATGGGTTTGCGGAAAGTGGCATTGCTTTATACATGTTGGTCAAATGACGGATGCGTAATTCCGCTTGGAATCATTGCGCAATGATCGCGAAAATGGCATTTCTCATCCACGTTAACATGGGTTTGCGGAAAGTGGCATTGCTTTATACATGTTGGTCAAATGACGGATGCGTAATTCCGCTTGGAATCATTGCGCAATGATCGCGAAAATGGCATTTCTCATCCACGTTAACATGGGTTTGCGGAAAGTGGCATTGCTTTATACATGTTGGTCAAATGACGGATGCGTAATTCCGCTTGGAATCATTGCGCAATGATCGCGAAAATGGCATTTCTCATCCACGTTAACATGGGTTTGCGGAAAGTGGCATTGCTTTATACATGTTGTTAAAAATTAAATGGAAAATCTTAGATTAGTGAAGAATACAGTATTCTTATTTTAAATATTATATCTAATAAAAAACGAATAATACTAATAAATTATAACATATGGCCATCAATTGATGATTATGTAATAACAAGCATATATTCTTAAAGATACAGTAAACAACACAACTGATTGAAAATAAGAGTCCAGGATATATTTATCATTCATTTAATTGCGGAAACTATTAACTCATGGGACTACCAAAGGATTAATATTTTTCTATTGATTTGTTATTAATGTAAATATTTTAAACATGGCATGATTAGTATTAATGATATGCAATCCTCATTTAATATATTACAGATATGGATGTGGCTGCTGGATCCTCAAGCCAGGGCTTGTCACAGTATGGTATGTCTCATTTTAATTGACATTTGTCTTAGAAACATGGAATGAACATTACATACTAAATACACATTGTTCTATATTTATATGTAATGTCTATTTAATAGATGAAAATTATATAATTATTCGGATATACTTAAATAACATATTTGATTTTAATTGCATGCTCAATACCATTCATTACATCAACATATGGAGTAGATAATTCATTAACAAACAACAACATTGTGGAATCTATTTAATTTTAGATTAAAGGGATACTGAACTACAATTATTAATATTGTCTTTCACATACAGTATGCAATATTAATAAACATAAAATATAATACTATCATCATATGTGACATATTCTATTGCTAAATGTAGTTTAAAATAAAGAAAGTACGTTTATGTGCATCTAAATATTTGTTGACCAACCTGGGTTTATATTGATGATTGGTGGATACCTTCAACAAACAATATTTATTGAATCCAATATTCCTTATCTGCCTTTAAGATTAATATCGAACAACATTCGAATTATAATAGGAGTCAATGTTAAATCATTTTTTACAGTTTGAACATAGAAATCAATTATTTAAATTAATCATGTCAGTGTCCCTTTAAGACAAAATAGATTCATTCATCATTACATTATTTTTATTAAAAACTATTGATATATAAATCTAATTATCTGTTGGAGTTACTTTATATATATCTGCATACTCTAACAGCACCATGATTACATATTAGTAATAATAAAGTTTGTTATGTATTGTGATAAATATGTGTTGTGTCCTAAACAAGATTACTGTACATTGAAAAAATGGCTCGATGTGACACATGTTTGTTTAGATTTGTCAACAGATGCTCCTCAATATGTGGTTTGTGTGTATTCTTGTAACTTCTTAAGGACATATGACGGAATTATTCCGTCATAAAACAATTGAGCTAAGTGAAAGCTGTGTCCTTAAAGGGTTAAGAACATTGATCATTGGGTATATTTAGATATGCAATAGCAGCATCTGAGATGAATTTGATGTCTAATGTAGTCTGACATTAAACATATGTTGAATACAGATATGTTTACAGAATCCCCTTGATTCAATCAAGCATTTTCTGGTGTAATGACTGCTCTATTATTCACATTTTAAAGTTGATTAATGTTAAAATTCTAGACAGATGTGATTTAGTGATATCCAAAATGTGTTTAATAATATATATCTATATCATTCATAGAGAGAGTTGGTGTGGGGAGCCCACAGGAATCCAGCAGTGACATAGAGCCGCCTTTGCGGGCTCCTGGTAAGTCCATTGACTCATTTATATGTAATTGAAGGTGTATTGCTAATCAATATTATGATCATGATTCCGATGAAGCATAACATTATAAAAAATCATAGAATTTATCTTCTGATTATATATTTATTTTTTATATTGAGCGATTAATAATTTCTACTTTATTATTCTACACATTTGTTATTCATAAGATGTCTAACATATGTTTTTTTCATTTTTTTTTTTTTTAACAACAGTCATCAAGTGATACACACATGAGAAATCTTAAATGTTCTATGTACTATGCTTTTATGAATTTAACATTAAGACAAACAATACATTAAGATTCTGATTTATTGACAATAACAAATCTATTGTCATTTGTATGCTCCATCAAAATGATGTAAATCATAACTTTGTGTGTGTATATCTTTAATGCAACATTGATGTGCGTATTTGAGCAACAGTAACATATGTTATAATATCTGATCTTAAGGTGTACACAACATGTTATGTTTTACAGAGATTGATGTCACATGTGGGATGGAGGAGGAAGAGGCTGCCTTGGAGTCTGATGGTATGTGAAATATATCTATCATGTTTCCAACATGTTTCTTTTTTTGAAATCATTTTATTGAAGACATTCAAAGTCTACAGCTTTTTCCCTTTAAAAAGGAATATTATTTGTCTGTTCAAATACACTACTGCCCCCTTTCTATATCAGGCAGCATGAAAATCTGCTTGTATATATTTTTTTAAGAATATATAATTCATGCCATCATTATGTCACATGCATATTCCATGCCAAAACACAATAATAAGTTTCACATTGTACAGACAGTCATTGAGATTCATCTGAGTGCCTATATAGATACCATATCCTCATTTCAGAATAGTTTACAGATTCAAACACACTTCGAGGTATATTGAAAACATAATCAATTTTAAATGCGTTGATTTGATGTCAGGATGTATGAGATGTTAATATATTTATTTTACATTTTCAGATGGATCCACCACTTCTGGTCATCTGGATTCCGCCCCTGCCCAGTCACAGACCCCTCCCCGTGCACACACCCCTGACCATGGCCACACCTCTGCACACACCCAGAGCCCTTCCCATCACCAAACCCATGACCATGCCCCGACCACTGCCAGCCCTTCCCATATTTCATATCCTGTCCCTCCCAAAAAACGCCCATACACCCCCCTTCGCCGCTCTCCCCGTATTCTGGCCCGTACAGCTGCCCAGACCCAAACTCCCCACTCCCCAGCTGTACGGCCTACCCTGGAGCAGCAGCTCACCACTCCCCAAGCCATTCCCATCCCTCCCCGAGCCAATCCCATCCCTTCCCCCTGTTTAAACCTTCATTGTCCTGGGTGTCAGATTGTCCTTCCCAGGCACAGCTGTAAGTATCATTCTAAATACACTTTATAAGATACTTAAAGGTACAGTGAAGTTAAATTGGTTAAATTGTGATTCAAATCCAGCATGCAATGTTAAGCCAATGTATCATAGAATACTCTTATGAATTATTTGTCATTCTCTTGATATATTGATTGAAAACAACTTATTCCAATAATTAGTTTAAACAATAAAATAAATGTGGCCATCATTTCTTTATTGTTGGATGAATGTATCCATCAACCAGCATGCACAAACAAGGTTCATCAACAAATATTGGCTTCCATAAAAACCAACATTCTTGCATTCAAAATATAGCTTGACAATTAAAACATATAATGAATATGTGTAATTTCTAAAGATTTGTCATGTCATGCTCTATCTGAATCAGTCCATTAAATATTTAGGTTCAGTGTCCCTTTAATTGGATATCACTACATATACCAAACACCACTACTTGGATCCAAAATTTTATGTCCAAATGTGGATACATTATCTCTTGTCTAACCCAGTGGGAATGTAATTTCTTCTGGTTGCTATGTTTACACAGCTTGTCCTCAATGCCAAAATGTTTAAGGATAGGTGTGCCTACCACAGTCTAAATTGAATTTTTAAATTGCTGATGTAAGTACAATGTAAATCCTTTAACAAGATTTGATACACTCAAGCTGTATAAGTGGATCATCTAAAACCAATTAAAGGGTTCAACATGTTTGAGTAACATGAGCCTTTAATGATTTCTGTCTGTCTGAATAACCTAATTCATGTGTAAAGAATATATGAAAAATAATTGATGTAAATAATTATTTGTCTTTATGATGACAATGTATGTATTAAAATCTTTTATTCTGTTGTGTAATTATCCTTAATATTATTTTTTATTTTATTTTAGGCTGTGACTCAGCATGGCTCATGCTAGAAGGGATAGCAAGAGTAGAGCAGGCCGTGTTGAGGAACGCAGCTGTCCTGAGAGGGATGAACGACACCATGCAGGCCCAGCTCCGGGTTCAGGACTTGACTCTGCGTGAAATTATGCAATTACGTTCAAGGCCTGAATCTGGAGCTGGACATGCACAGGACAATGAAGAGGATGACCAGTAAGTGGAGGATCTGGATATGCTCCATGGTGGCAGATAATAATCCTCCGTCCACATGTTGAATTTGTATTTATATTGTTGCCCTTTGGCCTTTTTTCAGTTTTTTGTTGTGCCTGTTGCACTCTTTTACCTTGTCATGTGTCTCCAATGAGGCTATGCTGGCCCTTGGCAACTCTCTTCATGGACTGTGATGCACTGTGTTACCTTGTCATGTGTCTCCAATGAGGCTATGCTGGCCCTTGGCAACTCTCTTCATGGACTGTGATGCACTGTGTTACCTTGCCATGTGTCTCCAATGGGGCTATGCTGGCCCTTGGCAACTCTCTTCATGGACTGTGATGCACTGTGTTACCTTGCCATGTGTCTCCAATGGGGCTATGCTGGCCCTTGGCAACTCTCTTCATGGACTGTGATGCACTGTGTTACCTTGCCATGTGTCTCCAATGGGGCTATGCTGGCCCTTGGCAACTCTCTTCATGGACTGTGATGCACTGTGTTACCTTGTCATGTGTCTCCAATGGGGCTATGCTGGCCCTTGGCAACTCTCTTCATGGACTGTGATGCACTGTGTTACCTTGCCATGTGTCTCCAATGAGGCTATGCTGGCCCTTGGCAACTCTCTTCATGGACTGTGATGCACTGTGTTACCTTGCCATGTGTCTCCAATGGGGCTATGCTGGCCCTTGGCAACTCTCTTCATGGACTGTGATGCACTGTGTTACCTTGCCATGTGTCTCCAATGGGGCTATGCTGGCCCTTGGCAACTCTCTTCATGGACTGTGATGCACTGTGTTACCTTGCCATGTGTCTCCAATGGGGCTATGCTGGCCCTTGGCAACTCTCTTCATGGACTGTGATGCACTGTGTTACCTTGCCATGTGTCTCCAATGGGGCTATGCTGGCCCTTGGCAACTCTCTTCATGGACTGTGATGCACTGTGTTACCTTGCCATGTGTCTCCAATGGGGCTATGCTGGCCCTTGGCAACTCTCTTCATGGACTGTGATGCACTGTGTTACCTTGCCATGTGTCTCCAATGAGGCTATGCTGGCCCTTGGCAACTCTCTTCATGGACTGTGATGCACTGTGTTACCTTGCCATGTGTCTCCAATGGGGCTATGCTGGCCCTTGGCAACTCTCTTCATGGACTGTGATGCACTGTGTTACCTTGCCATGTGTCTCCAATGGGGCTATGCTGGCCCTTGGCAACTCTCTTCATGGACTGTGATGCACTGTGTTACCTTGCCATGTGTCTCCAATGGGGCTATGCTGGCCCTTGGCAACTCTCTTCATGGACTGTGATGCACTGTGTTACCTTGCCATGTGTCTCCAATGGGGCTATGCTGGCCCTTGGCAACTCTCTTCATGGACTGTGATGCACTGTGTTACCTTGCCATGTGTCTCCAATGGGGCTATGCTGGCCCTTGGCAACTCTCTTCATGGACTGTGATGCACTGTGTTACCTTGCCATGTGTCTCCAATGAGGCTATGCTGGCCCTTGGCAACTCTCTTCATGGACTGTGATGCACTGTGTTACCTTGCCATGTGTCTCCAATGGGGCTATGCTGGCCCTTGGCAACTCTCTTCATGGACTGTGATGCACTGTGTTACCTTGCCATGTGTCTCCAATGGGGCTATGCTGGCCCTTGGCAACTCTCTTCATGGACTGTGATGCACTGTGTTACCTTGCCATGTGTCTCCAATGGGGCTATGCTGGCCCTTGGCAACTCTCTTCATGGACTGTGATGCACTGTGTTACCTTGCCATGTGTCTCCAATGGGGCTATGCTGGCCCTTGGCAACTCTCTTCATGGACTGTGATGCACTGTGTTACCTTGCCATGTGTCTCCAATGGGGCTATGCTGGCCCTTGGCAACTCTCTTCATGGACTGTGATGCACTGTGTTACCTTGTCATATGGCTCATATATTCCTTATTTTTAAAAGATTATTTATAAACGTTGTGTATGTTTTCTTACATACTAATAAAATAAATTTTATTTCACAAATCTTTGTCCTCATTCTTCCTGTTATTTTTTGCAAGCTCTAGTTTATGTTGTTTATCCTTAAAGGGACCTAACAAATCTATTTGTTATAATGAAATCATATATGTAAGACAATAGTAAATGACTTTAAGATTAACATCTCCAATGTAATCTTATTATTTGTGTTTATATTATTTTCTCTTAGCTCTATCATTGCCTGATTATGATTAGCAGAGTAATTTCTTTATATATGTATATATATTTTTGTATTTGTGTATATATGTATATTTAAATGTTCATATCCATGTGTGTATTTATAAACTCTGCATGAATTGATGCACCTTTACAAAATGATCTGAGTATTGATACAATGATATAATCCCTGTAAAGTGTTCATTTTATTTAAATAGTATTGACTATGTGTATGCTCTTTTTAAAAACAAAATAATGTCCCTTTAAGTGATGTTGATCACTATTGTAAATGAATGTATTTCCATTTGTAAAGCGTTTTTGTCCTTTTTACAAGAACAAGGACATATAATTTTATTAATAAACAATCTTATTGTAATGTTGACAGCACCTGTATTTCATTTTCAAATCTATATTATTGTCAAAGTGTAACCAAATCAATCTCTGTGTGTAATACAAATAATGTAGATGATGAATATTAGTTAACTAATATGTTAACAAAATACATCTCCTCCCATATATGGCTATAGGTAGGCTGACCATAATTAAACTTGAATAAATGACACGTTTAATCAATACATGTATAACTATTGTTATTCAACAACAATCCAAACATATCTTAAAACATCAATGGCATATGTATTTCTCATGTGTATCTTTTAAATGTTAAAGATATACACCATAGCTATAGTTCAAGGGACAGTCAAGTCCGAAAAGATGATTCATGATTTGGTGACATTCCTAGATAGCAATCTACACACATACTAGTTCCTAAAATATAAATACGTTTCTTAATGATATGCCAAGATGTCACTGAGTCCTTGTATTGTCTGCGGTTTTTCAGCGATCTCGGATGCGCCATGTTGCTTAAGACGTCACCTGCCAGGCTGTCCAATGATTCCTTGTATTGACTGACGTTCTTACGTGATCAGGAATATGCCTTTTATTGGATTGCGTTTTGACGCGATCAAGGATGCGCCTTTTTTTTTTGGGCGTTCTTACGTGATCAATAATGTGCCTTTCATTGGATGGCGTTCTTACGTGATCAAGGAAGCGCCATGTTAAGACGGCACATGTAAAGTTAAAAAAACGTGTGATTGGATTGCGTAGTCCCGCAATATTTGTGCACGTTAAAAACGTTTGTGACTGCATGCAATTTTAAAAAGCTTGCGAATATGTATTATTTGCATCATGTTACATTGTTGACCCGTAGCTGATAAAGACCAACACATTCTCTTTTGCTGGATGTCTGGTTGAATCAACGAACGAAAGCAAAATGTTTTCATGCATAGGATATTTCTAGGCAAGTGCAAATCTCTACAGTCCATGTTTAATATGTTTGTCAACAATGTTCCTTTTTCTTAAAAATTAATGTTGTGTTTAATGTTGAACATATCTAATTAATAAATATGCGCTATTGTGTTTGAATAAAGTAATCAATATGCATTTATCATATGCTAAATATATGATGCCGACTTCTTCTAAATGTAATTTCGTTGTATATTTTATGAAAGGTTCATTAGACACTCACATTATAAATAAAAATATTTGATTTTGTCTATAGTTAGATAGTCCATTGTTTAACCAATAGGTTTATTTTGTCTTGTGTTGTAAGAAAATGTAAGTTATTTTCTTACTCCTCGCAAAGCCAATGAGTTTCATGTGAGTACCATCTCCAGCTTTGTCCAGTTTGTGTAAAGGTTCTTTTCATATGTTAATGATGGGGTATTGTGTTTTACGGTTGTAATGGTGGTTCATCTATATTTAAAATATAGCTAACCCTATTTTATTTGCAAGTGTTTGAAGCTTTTTAATATTGCTATCAGTATATGTTAATCTTGTTGTTTGTAGTAGTGTCTATTACATACAGTTATGTAAAAAATATAGGATACTGTCCCTTGAATGCAAATGTTGTTTTTTTGTATCATGTATGAGATCCACATAGTTTAATCTTCAAATATATTTTTGTTAGCATATTTCACCCCCCCACTCCTAAAAGGAATTTAAACCATATTCATTGTTAAAATAAAAATAGTTACAATAAAATATTAACACAATAATGTCTCTTAAAGAAAATAGACTTTATTTAACACGTCAATATAAATGTGATTTTCAAATTTTTTTTTGGAAAAAGTACATGTAGATATAGCAACAAGCTTAAAATGTGTTAGCATATGTAATGTTGTTAAAGGGACAGTTTCGAAAAAAAATTTTTTAACATTATTCGAAAAGTAAAATCTGTAATAACAAGGATATCAAATGTTTCTCAACAATTGAACATTTGTCTGGGTTTATTTAAATTTGCTATCTAAACCTATGAGGTTGGTGTGCTCATTTCTTAAATCTTGAAGAGTGCTTGTAATCATTATACAATTTGAGCACTAGAGGGCATTTGGATAGCATTTGTATATGTAAAACCTTGTGCTCATACAGCATATTATTGACCATGTATTGATCATTGATATCTAAAATGTTGTTATGTCAGAACAACAAATAAGTGGTCATTTTTCATAGTCATAGATACAAGGGTAAGCACATAAGTCACACATGTATTTCTCCATGTTTTGTTGTTTCAAACTTTATAATGCGTAATACAGTGTTTTCTTTGTAATCAATAATTTTCTGACTGTCCCTTTAAGCTGTGTTATTGGCATTCAAACAGTAATATGCCATCATGGATAATTGTTATGGTAATTTAGTTAGCGATTCGGGAAACAGTTTGGACATCACATCACAGAAACCAATCAATATCATGAACAAGGATAGGTATGTGATGATGTGGTTTTCACACACTTATAACCCACACTCTGCAAAGAATCTTCCTCCATGGACCCGGTCCCATAGAAGTCGATTATATACAGAGTGTGGTCCACAAGTGTATGAAAACCACATCATCACATACCTATCCATTACCCAAAAAAAATAATTTAAGATGGAAAAAAATACTTACTTCCTCTTCCTTCCCCTCTTCCCACGGGGCTGAGGCTCTGGGAGAGGCAACTGCCGACTCCGAAGAGTCCTCCTTGGAGCTGTTGTGGGAGGAGTGGAAGGAAGAGTACTGGGACGACCAAGGTGAGGAGTAGATGGCTGAGGAGGAGGAGGAGAAGATGGATGAGGAGGAGAAGATGGCTGAGGAGGAGGAGGAGTAGATGGCTGAGGAGGAGGAGGAGTAGATGGGCCGGCAGGAGGAGATGGCCCAGCAGCAAGAGGCCCAGCAACAAGAGGCCCAGCAACAGGAGGTAGACCAGCATGCGCCTCCCGGAAAAATGTGAACATTTCCTGATGAAGATTGAACATTCTTGTTTGTCCTTCTTGTATTGTATTCAGTATACTGATTATTTCATTTTGGCCTTGAATTATTTGATTCTGCCCATCAAGTATTCTGCGTCGTCCTTCTATGTTTTCTATCCGGGAGGTACGCATCTGGTCTATGTACTCCAGTAGAACCCGCACCTCCGCTATTTCTTCTTGTTGTGCCTGTTGAACCCGTGCACGGCGGGGTGCCCGTGCACGGCGGAGTGCGGGTCTTTGAGGGACCTCGGGTTCCGCGGGTTCAGCGGGATCCTCCTGTGCTTCCGGGGCCTCTTGATCATCTCCCGTGCGCTGTTCGTCACGGGGGGCCTCTTCCCTCCGAAGTGGGAATTCCTCACCACCACTCTCATCCCGGGGAGATGCAGGAGGCTGTGCTGCCTCGTCCCCAGACTCTGTATATTAAAAAAAAAAGAAAAAAAGAAATGTATATATTAGCATATTTGCAAATAAAGTTTTAAATGACTTAGCTTACGATACAATTACAAATGCAGAATCATTAATCCACTTTGAAATCTAACAAACAATCAATTCTATTTCCGCTTTTTCTAAACAGTGTTTGTGATATCTGGTCAATGTGAATGTTTTTGCGTTTGTTTTCAGTCTGTTTAAATGCACACCTAACCTATAGCCTAGATACTGATGTAACCGCTAAGTAATAGAATGCGTGTAAACAGCGTAATAGCATTAATCTGATCCTTAACACATGAAACCCAATGTTTTATCTTTCATGATTTATAAGCATACATTTAGTATCAACTTTCGAATGTACTTTTGTTATCTAATTAGATTCATTCTCTGGATATTCTTTGCTGAAAAGCATATCTAAATATGTTTATAAGATTCTGATTGTTAGCTGAATATAGCTGCCTCCTGTGATTGTTTCACCGTGTGCATGGCTATTTCTTCATTAAAATATATCTCAAGAATGAATCAAATTATGTAATATAAGTACATTTGAATGTTTTGTCAAATTGTATTCGCTACCTCAATCATGAAAGTAAATGTTTGCGTATAGTGTCCATTGAAATACATTCGTATGTGAAATTATTGTTCAATGAGCTTACCGTCAGATGAGAGTGGCAGGTTCCCGGTATCGATTCCTCCGATACCGACTACTTCCACCTCGGAGATGCTGGGCCGCAACATTTCCTCCCATCTGCAGTACTCCATTTCAAGGGCAGGGCCGCCACCGGTCCCTGCAGCATGTCGGGCCTCCAGGCTTAACTTTTTTTTAAGTTCAAGTTTACAGTCCCGGTACCGATGTTTTATGGAATCCATATCCCGGTTCCGGCCACCCACTGCATTGACTGCATTCCGAATCTCGTTCCAGAGCCTCCTCCTGTCAGTCGGGGTAGTCTTCTGGTGCTGCAGCATCCTATACCTGGCCATATAGGCCTCTACGAGGGCCTCCTTCTCCTCCATCGTAAACCTCGCCTCCCTAGTCGCCTTGGCCTTCCCCTGTGACGATGCCCTCTGTTTCCCGGACTGTGAAGCCCTACTCTGACCGCCACTGGGCCCAGCCACTTGGTCATCTTGAACCAAGTGGCTGGGTCCACCCACCGCTTCCACCCCCGCTTCCTGCCCCCCTTCCTGCCCCCCTTCCTGCCCTGTTCCTCTCCCCCTCCCTCTACTCCCCCCTCTACCTGTCCCCTGCCTGGCCTCCATCTCCTCCCTAAACTAAACCCCAAATAATCAAAAAAAAGTGAGTGTGATGAAATGAAAGGGGGTCAAAATAAAGAACTAAAAAGACAAAAAAGGTGCTTAAAGTGTGAGGGATGTAAAAAAAAAAAAGAGGGTAAGGAGTATTTAAATAAACGAAAAGAATAAGACTAAAAGGAGGATATGTAAACTAAATGTAACTAGGGGATGGGTATGGGATGGGTATGGGGTATGGGATAAGAGTAAATGGGATGAAAGGGAATGGGACTACAAGGAATGGGGTATGGAGTGTAGTATGAGGGGGTAGGGGGTATGGAGTGTATGTAGTGTTATTGATAAGTGTATGTATGTATTGAATGTGTTTGCGTGTAAATGTGTTAAGTGTACAGATAAATCACTCGCTCGCTAACTAACACTACTTCTAATTCTCAATAACAAACACTCCCACTAACGCTCACTAACTACCACTAACTGACGCTCACACTAACAACTATCACTAATAACTCCCACTAACTCACTCACGCTCCCACTAACAGACTCTCTCCCACTCCCGCTAACTCCTACTAACTCACTCACTCTCTCACGCTAACACTACCAACTGACTATCTCACGCTAACACTACCAACTGACTCTCTCACGCTAACACTACCAACTGACTCTCTCACACTAACACACTCTCAAAAATTCGCAAAATCTCTATTCTTAAATCTCCAAAGACCCACCAGCAACACAGTCAAAGAAGCCCTGCTTGTGTGGTGCTTATATACCCTGTGTAAATGTTTAATGATGTCCCAATTTCCATTGTAATTAGTGTTCAGGTGTGCTTTATTAGCAATTAATATTATTGCAATGTGTATTAGGTGTGTTAATTTGCGCATGCTCATTTTGAGTTGGTATTTGTGGAATGTGTAGAATGCGATGATGTCATAGTGGTCGTTTTCTCTAACATTGTCCAATAGTATTCTTTTTAAATGTGAATTTGCGATGGTGTGTTCTTCGTGAAGTGTTGTATATGTATGTTTTTCATAATATATAATGATATTGAATGCGATTTTTTTTTTAGTGTATGTATATATTTTTTATTCCTTGTTGTTATTGTGCGATTTTCCGCATCTTAAAGTATATGCGTATTCCCCGTATAAATAGTATTAAAACTTCCCCCGCTTGTGAATGTGTAATGCTTGTGTGCTTTGTTGATTGATTGATGTTGTGACATTTTCGGCGTGTTATTGTTGTGCATGATGTGGTATGCGTCATATGACCGAGCTGTGCGTATTCTCGCGAGATCGAGTGTTAGGTAAAAAAAGCTATTTTTTGACTTTCCCATTGATCTCTATGGGAGACTGTCTAACGCGGGCAGGATTACGCGTGTGACATACACGCGTTAGGAGCATCGTTAGATGGTCTTATATTAACTCTAAATACCGGAGTCAAACAATGACGTGCGTTAGACATAAAACACGCGTGGCGTTAACAGCCCATCTACCGCCGAACTCTAAATCTAGCCGTCAGTGTCTGCATTCATTCAAGAGTCCCATATTAAGCTTCTTGGCAGATGGTACCTCACTCCGATGAGGTTACATAAATTGTTTCCTACTCTCAGTCCCACCTGCTGGAGGGGCTGTGGAGGTGACGGGTCATTACTTCACATCTGGTGGCACTGCCCGAACCTAGCAAATCTTTGGCAGAAAATTATCGAGGAAATGTCCGGAATCCTCAACATTACTGTCCCTAACTCTCCAGAGATACTTTTATTTCTGTCCCTACCCAAAACTCAAAGTGAGGCACACTTAGTGCTTCTGCTGATCATGATTACTGGGGCCAAGATATTGATTCCCAGAAAATGAAAAACACAGGTCACCCCTTCCATTGAGGAGTGGCGTGCACAAATCAATGAAACCCTTCTCTTGGAGAGATACCATTACCTGAAAACACACAAACTAGAGACGTATGAGATGATGCTGGCCTTGTGGCATAAAACAATTTAGCTCCTTTTTGATCATCATCTATCTTGTGGGTTTTTTTTTTTGTTTTTTTTTCTCCCCCCCACTTGTCCCCCTCTTCTCCCCCCTGAATTTACATCTCCTCTTTCAAAACATCAGAAACAACTCACTCTTTAACTCTTTGCTCACAATGTGGAAATTTGTGGATTATATATATTTATTTTTTATTCTTTTTTAAAGCATACAAAATTAAAAATGGATGTTATAGTTTCCGTCCTCGGAAGTGACGGACGGAATTTAAATTTACAGATGTGAAATTTAACTTGGTTATGATTATTGAAGTTATGATTGTCCATTGCATCGGATTGTAACCATATTTTTCTTTATTTTATGATTGTACCCTGTTTAATCACATCAATAAAGCATTTGAAGAAGAAAAAAATATCTAGCTTATATCAGCTAAATGAACCTTATCTCTGCTGTAAAATTCAGATTTGTTGGCCATAATGGATTTGTGCCCTACCAAAAACCACGAGATTCTGTGAAGGTCCTACCTAGATAAGAGCTTATTCCTAACTCTATAGGCTGCCACGTGTGATGACATGTGCCTCCACTATAACAAAGGGATAATATTGGACCACCCTACTATCACCACTGGTATGCGAGCCCAAATGCACCTTATATCTGCCTACATAATCAGCTGGAGGAAAGGAAACATCCCCAGATCGTTGAACCCTAGGTGAAGAATTTTGGACTGTGGGGTAAATCTGATAGAACTATTATTATCACTTTAAACATTTTTTTTAAAATTGTATAAACCTCATTGTGTATCACAAGTTGTATATTGAGTTGTGCGCCCTCTATCTGCTTTAAAGGGACACTAAATCCAAAATATTTCTTTAATGATTCTGATACAGCAGCATTTTTTAGCAACTTTCTAATTTACTCCTATTATCAATTTTTCTTTGTTCTCTTGCTATCTTTATTTTAAAAGCAGGAATGTAAAGCTTAGGAGCCGGCCCATTTTTGGTTCTGAACCTGGGTTACACTTGCTTATTGGTTGGCTGAATGTAGTCCTCAATAAGCGTTACATTCCTGGTTTTTAAATAAAGATAGCAAGAGAACAAAGAAAAATTGATGATAGGAGTAAATTAGAAAGTTGCTTAACCCTTTGAGTGCTAAGCAATTTCCCACCTGGGTGCTAAGCTGAATTTGAGGGGGGGGGGTTTAAATTTTTTTAAATATATTTGTTTTCACTTTTTTACTTTTTTTTCAGATCCTCAAGACTTATACCGTTGGAAAGGTTAGGCAATTACGGTGGGTCTGTAGCTGTTTAGATGCCTGAGATACAGGCTTCTAAGCAGCATGCCCCCATTTCTCTATGCTGTCCATTGTCATTTTTAAATAATGTTGCGCAGTGACATCATCACATAATTGCGCATGACATCACTGCACAAAACGTGAAGCCCCGGCGATGCCTGTCACTATACAGGCCAGATTGCCGGGGTGGGAGTCAGTGGGAGTACCCAGATTGCCCTCAAGGTGGGTGAGTGCTAGGTGGGTGAGCCGTCGTTAGCACTCAAAGGGTTAAAACTGCTGCTCTATCTGAATCATAAAATAAAAAAATTGGGTTTAGTGTCCCTTTAAGGATTATTTTTCAGTAGTGTTGGTGATTTGCAGTAGCTATTGCCCCATCTATTGGTAGTCACTGAAATGTGTACAGAGACTCATTTTCATATTTATTTGCATAGGGTGACAAGGAAAGTGAAGGACCTAGTTAAGGATGTAACAATTTAAGGGGTCATTTCTGTGGAAGAAAGGAGAGATGGGAATGGGTTAAAGGAGATTGTGTCAGCTGGGCAGCAGGAGTGTTAGGAGGTGGAGATTCAGAGGTGATAAAAAGAATTGCAGAACAGAAAGTAAATCACTAACCTGGTTCTTGTCTTGCAGGGGTCAGCATGGAGAGATCAAAGCTTTCTGCAAAGGCTCCAAGAAGATTTGTTGAAGAAGAGGATGTTCCTGCAAGAAAGAAAAAGTCCGGGGTTACTACAGCTGGTGATCTCCCTGCCTCTCATTTCTGTTATTTCTGCTCCCTCTTTTTCTGCTTCTGTTCTGGTTTCTGCAGATCCTGATCCTTCCCTTTCTTCCTCTTTTCTAGCTGCTTATTCTATTTCTTTGCCTTTTTCTTCCTCTGGTCCCATTTATTCTACTCCCTCTGTTTTCCCTGTGGTGTCTGTTTCCTTCACTTCCCCTCTTATTTCCCCTGCTCGTTTCCCTCTTTGTTTGTCCCCTTTCGTGCACTTTTCTGTCCCTAATCCTGCAGAGCTGTCCCTTACCGGTCAGGCCCCTCCCTCTACCCTTTACGCTAGGCCGGTTTCCAAGTGGAACCCAGCGGTGGCCCCTGAGTCGGTAGCTGATTAGCTACTTTACTCGCCGGTGATGCATTTTTCTCCGGGGAGTGCAAGGTAGTCACCATCCCCCTCTTTCATCTCAGGTCAGTGGTGGATTGAAGGTAGACCTTCTGCACCATTCCTGGAGGCGCCATGTGTGGAGACTTCTGCACAGGCCTCCTCTGCTGCTCCGGTGTTTCGCGCTCATTCTGGCCCCGCCCACTACACTTCCAGTCGCCATCTTAGATGCGTCCAGTAAGAAGAGCGCATATGACTCTGTGGCGGTGGCGGGGGCTAGAGTGGTCATTGGTGCATTGTGGGCTCAGGTACAGCAGGTCTCTTTTGTCCCTAATATGCAGGTAGGTGGAGCGGATTGTCCGGGGGGCCCTCCACTCGAGGGAAGGTTTCTGTGACAAAGGGCAAATCAGCTAATCTGGGGATAGCAGTTAAGGCAACGAAATTGAACAGGCAGCGTGAATAACAGTAAAAGGGCCAATAGAGCCATTGAGAACTCCAGTGAGTGGGGGAACAATAAAGAGAGTGGGGCATATGGATTTGAGAATGAAGTTAATATTAAGACATAATTCATGGGGGCATTCTGTAGGGGCCATGGTTTCAAGGGGGTCAGCTGGGGAATCCTCAGGGCACCCTGTTTCTCCCTGTGTTGCTCCCACTGTTTATTGTGTTCTGCAGGTCAGTACTAACGCTGCAGAGAAGGCGTCATGTGGCGGATTGAAAGATGGTAATCCCAAAAAATGCGGAACAGCAGCTGAAGAAAAAGTTTTAGAAGGAACATCTGGATTCACACAGGCTGGGACGGTGTCAGTCGCTGCAGCTACAGCGTCAGGAAACGGTGAGTCAGTACTTGCACCACACACTAGGGAGGAAGATGCTTCTACGTCAGGGGACTCAGATAGTTCCACAGGGCTAAAGATTGAGGGACACCGGAAATTATTTAGGAAGATCAGGAAGTTAGTGGATAAAAAGCCTAGGAATATTGCGGTGCAAAGTGTTTTAGGAGGTGGCAAGGTTTCAGGGTCTACTGGGATAGCAGCAATAAAAGGGGGTTCTAGCAGAGGGAAATAAATCTGGGGTAGCTAGTACAGCGGTCACCTACCCTTGTATAGTAGGTTCATTACATTCACACTTGAAACCCAGGATTGCAAAAAAGATTAGGGAAGGGCGTTATGTAAAGATTTTTGAGTTGTCAAGGGCTGCGTATCAGGTTAAGGAGATGGCGGAGAATGGTACAGGTGACAAGAAGGTGAAACTTATCAGGAGTGGATGCGTTGCTTTAGGGTCCTTGCTTCTTGCTACATAGACACAAACCCTAGTCAAGCAGTAAATATACTCAAGTATTTGGAGGTCATTGACGACATCCATGAAAAAGGTAAGAGAACGGCGTGGTGTCAGTATGATGCTCAGTTTAGGAGGATGTTAGAAGCAAACTCAGTGCTGACCTTTGGGATGAAAGAAATGGACCTATCATCCAATCTTGATCTCTTGGATGGCATGGTTTCAGCGCCAGTAAAACCATTTAGCGTATGGCAGCAGAGCCGACCCTTTCGTAAGAGAAGGGGCAGAGAATGCTGGCATTTTCAGAAGTTATGCGATAGGGGAGTGCAGTGCCTCTTTCAGCACATGTGCATCTACTGTAGCGGGGCCCATACAGGGATCGATTGTAACAGGAAAATAAATAGTTACACTAGCAAGCAACAATTCAGACAGGGTCCTACGGGAAAGGGCTCACACGCCAATGAAACTTGCGGCAATATTTAGGGTGCTTACGGATTACCCTGATAGGGGGGGGGGGGGAGAATTTCTGCAGACAGGTTTATCTTATGGTTTTCAAATCCCAGTTCATATGTTAGTTTGTCCCCCATTTGCAATACGCAATTTGAAGACAGCGTATCAATTTCCACAAGCTCTGCAGGAAAAAATAGATAAGGAGGTTAGGTTGGGGAGGATGGTGGGCCCCTTTTCTTCTCCTCCATTTGAGAATCTAGTAGTTTCCCCTCTGGGCGTTGTGCCCAAGAAGGAACCGTGAAACTTCAGACTCATCCAGCACTTGTCACACCCAAAGGGGAATTCAGTGAATGATGCACTGGATGAGTCTGACACTTCAGTGGCTTATCAGTCATTTGAGTCAGCAATAGCCATCATGCGGAGCTTAGGTGAGGAGACAGAAATGGCTAAAGTAGACATCAAGTTGGCTTTCCGTCTTTTGCCTATACATCCGGATAGCTTCCACTTGATGGGTTGCCGGTCTCGGGGCCAGTATTACATGGACCGCTGCTTGCCTATGGGGTATGCCATTTCTTGTGCATATTTTGAGCGCTTTAGTTCCTTTCTCCACTGGGCAGTGGCACACAGGTCCGGCCTTGGGCAAGTGGCTCATAACCTGGATGACTTTCTGTTTCTGGGGGCTGCTGGGTCGGGGGAGTGTGCATACCTTCTGGGGGTGATGCAATCCTTGATGTCAGAATTCGGGGTACCTTTAGCTAGTGAAAAAAATGGAGGGTCCAACTACATGCCTAGTTTTCCTGGGGATTGAGGTGGATACAGTGGCAAAGGAGTGTAAGACTTCCGAGTGTTAAGATTCAAGCGACCACTGCGTCCATCTCCATCATCCTGGACACAGGTCATGCTACCCTCAGCGAATTTCAGTCATTGCTGGGGACTCTAAATTTCACAACAAGAGTCATGCCAATGGGTAGGATATTTAACCGGAGGATAGAGGCTGCCACAAGGGGCTTACACAATCCTAAGGCGTGCATTAGATTGTCGAGGGCTATTATTGCTGATTTACATGTATAACGGCTTTTCTTGAAGGCTTTCAATGGGGTTAGGATCTGGAGGGCTTCTTCAGTTTCCAGTCAGGAGTTGCACTTGTTCATGAACACGGCGGGTAGTCCGGGCTTTGGGGTGTATTTTAATGGTCTGTGGTGTGCCTCAGCTTGGCCGCCGGAATGGAACAGCATAGGACTAGTCAAGAATCTAACCCTCTTAGAGTTATTTCCAATCTTAGTTGCCATTGAACTGTGGTGGGATAGGTTGCTGAATAGGACGGTGGTTTTTGGTGTGACAATCAAAGTGTTGTCTTTGCCATTAACAGGATTTACACTAGTTCTCCACCCATAGTGAACGTACTTAGGCAGTTAGTGCTTAGATGCTTGCGGCATAACATCGCCTTTAGCGCTTGACATGTTCCAGGGGTTCACAATGGGATTGCTGATGCTTTATCATGGTTTCAGTGAGCTAAGCTTAGGGAATTGGCACCGGAGGCAGACAGCAGGGGTAACACGTGTCCAACATATCTCTGGCAGGTGGTGAGTTCTGGGGAGCTGTGCTAAGGCTGTTAAAAGGTTCGCTGGCACCTAGGACTTGGCAGGCATACAGTGTGGCTTGGAGTGAGTGGGGTAAATTCTTGAATGTCTTCAATACCACATGGAGGACTCCTTCAGTGCAGTTATTCATTAGATGGCTAGGTTCCCTTGAGGTAGCGGGCTTATCTCCTGGTGCTATAGGTGGAAAGGCAGTAGTGGTAGTTTTTTCTCTAAACTGTATGGGATAAAGGATGTGACTAGGAGTTTTTTTTAGCTAGGGCAGCCTTGAAGGGAGTTCGTAGGTTAGGTAGTAGGAGGAAGGATGTGAGGGAGCCGATTACTAGGGTTAGGCTAATGGGACAACTGGGATGGAACCCGAGCGGTAGTGGCTCCACATTCTTTCCGCATTGGGTTGGCCACGGATTCAGCTATGGCAGGTATTCGGAGGGACAGATTAAGGTGCTAGGGCTTTGGGCATCCGGGCAATATACAAAATATATTAAGCCCCTGAATCAATTTTAGGATAGGAGTTAATTGTAAGTTGTTTAGATCAGTTGTTCTAGTTAGTTTCTTGTTTTTCTTTTTGGTGTGTGTGTTTTGGAAGCCAGGACCTTATGGTTTGTTGCTGTTCTTTTCAGGTCAGGCTGCAGGATGCAGGAGAATATGAATTGAGGGCCACTCTTACATACATTGGGCGGCCATTCGGGCTGCATCGCAGCCAGGAGGCCAGCAGCTGGGATTGCCGTCAGAAAAGGATTCCATTATTTGGTTAGGCAGGAGGGGCATGATGTGCTCACATTTGCCAGAACAAATTGCTGAAGCCAGGAGGAGATGGTGCAGGCCTCATGTTGTTCTCCTTCATCTAGGAGGAAATGACGTAGGGACCATGCCAATGGGGGATTTGGCGGATGTCATGGTGTCTGACATTAGATGGCTTAAGGCTCAATTTCAGGGAGTGACCATTATATGGTCAAATATTATTTTGAGGAATATATAAAGGCATATGGCCACCAGTAAGGTGGGTTTCTGGGTGAAGAGGAAACTCCATAGAGATGTGAGTAAGGTGGTGCTGGCTTCAGGGGGTAAGGTGGTCTCGCATGACAATATCAGAATTGATTATGCGGGTTTGTTCAGGGGAGATCAAGTGCACTTGTCAGATAGGGGTATGGAATTGTTCTTGGATAATATTAAGCAGGTACTGGCTTCCTGTTATGGTTAGTGGGGTAAGAGTACCTTGTCCTCTTTTGGTGGCGGAAAGGGGTGTGGCAACAAATTCCAAGTTGCGTAACAATCATAGAAGGAAGGTACAGTGAGCATTTAGGACCCTAGTCGCCGAGGGTCTAGGGATAGGTTGGCTCACTGTTCCATCTTCCTTGAGCGGATAGGTAGGAGGAATGAGGGCGTCCTCATTCCCAGGGTGGCCACACCCCTTATAGGGTTAATAGGACAAGATCATCTTGCCAGCTGGTAGCAATTTTGTTATTTAAAGTTATTTATGTATTTATTAATAAAACAACCCCTCCCCCCATCGGGGGAGGTTGGTTTTCTCCCAACCCTGTGTGTTGTGTCTTTATTGAATTTAGGTTTGGTTAAAATTTGGGGTTGGTATTATCTTGACTGGATTTAACAAAAAAATGTAGCCCCTTAGGAAAGTGAAAGACCTAGTTGAGGACGTAACAATTTAAGGGGTAATTTCTTTGGAAGAAAGGAGAGATGGGAATGGGTTAAAGGTGGTTGTGCCTGCTGGGCAGCAGGAGTGTTAGGAGGCGAAGATTCAGAGGTGATAAAAAGAATTGCAGAACATAAAGCAAATTACTAACCTGTTTCTTGTCTTCCCACCCAGCCCTCCCTGTTTTGCTGTTGTTATTACTATTACAGGTGCTGAATCAAATGGAGGAGTTCAGTTTGTGAGTTCAGCTGGTTAAGTCTTCCCTCGGCAGGGGGCTACATAATCATGTGGACTTTTGTAAGCCCAAGGGCATTAATAGGTAGTATGGGGTCTCCCTTCGGGACTAACAGTCTTTTGGCTGGGGGACCGTTAGCTATCCTGTGTTGTAGACCTCTTAACCCTTAACATGGTGGCGAGTTTGCATGGCGTCATGCTTTCTCAATTATGGCAAAAATGGGTGTGGCAACAAATTCCAAGTTGCGTAACAATCATAGAAGGAAGGTACAGTGGGCATTTAGGACCCTAGTCGCAGAGGGACTAGGGAAAGGTTGGCTCGCTGGTCGATTTTCCTTCAGCGGATAGGTTGGCAGAATGTGGGCGTCCTCATTCCCAGGGTGGCCACACCCCTTATAGGGTTAATAGGACAAGATCATCTTGCCAGCTGGTAGCAGTTTTGTTATTTAAAGTTATTTATGTATTTATTAATAAAACAACCCCTCCCCCGTTGTTGTTTTATTAATAAATAAAACAAAAGAAATGTGTTTTATTTATTAACATTTAACATTTAGAAGGAAATATAAAATACAAAAGAAACATACAACCATTATGGAAAGAAGATATGCATTACAGATTTATATGACAATATAAATATACAGATCGCTTGCCCATCAAACTATATCCCTTCTAAATGCTATTTGAGGCCACTTACGGAGCTCCTAGTAATATGAAGAATGCAAATCTACAGAGGGTATTCTCAAGCAAAGAGAGACCTCTCATGGGTCTCAAATGGTTAACTTCCTTTTATTTCTCTTTATATGATAGATAGCACACTCTTATACGGGATCAATTCTGGTCCAGACAAATGGATCACAACAAAGCAGAAATTGTGCACTTTTGGACCTCACACTAGCTGTAGTATATCCAGTGATTATCAATTCTAGTAATATAAATATATAGTAGGAGAAAGAGTACTTTATAGTGTAATCCTAAATATGGGTACAAAATAAATTGAAGTCAAGTAGCTTAAATATCAGATAGAGAACTCAGGATAAAGCCTAAAACATCATTAACAGGTATAGGCAGCCAATATACCAATACTTAAGAGCGAATGATCACCACAGCTTTGTAATGGGAGACTAATCATACGCATAGGAGAATTGCAGCCATATTAAATATATGTAGAGGTTATAGGTGAGGCTCTAGGGTCTACATTAGGTAGTTCAGAACGGGCAAATAACTCACACCTATATTACGCACTATAGAGGGGGTGAAACAAACACAACAAAAGTTGCGTTATTTCACCATCTGTAGCGCTGCCATTACGAGTTTTGGAGAAGCCGCCTTGTGCGTGCGATATGGTTGCGAAAAGCTCCATACCGCACAAAATCCAAGCGCTGCTTTGATGTGCTCGTGTACGCTTTCCCTATAGACATCAATAGGGAGAAAGTGTTAGTTAATTTTTTACAGGTAAATGAGCTTCTTTAGGGCAATGCCCTACAAAAGGCCCTTTTAAGGGCTATTGGTAGTTTATTGTAGGCTAGGGGGGTTTTTTTATTTTGGGGGGCTTTTTCATTTTTATAGGGGTATTAGATTAGGTGTAATTGTTTTTATTTTGTATAATTTCGTTTGTTATTTTTCATAATTTAGTATTTTTTTATTTTTTGTAATTTAGTATTTTTAATTTTTTGTAACTGTAGATTTAATTTTTTTAGTGGTGTTAGGTTTTTTTAATGAGTAATTTAATTTATATAATTGACAGTTATTTTAATTTTAGTATAATATTAATGTTAGTTTAATTTATAGTTTTTTTTTAATTTCACAGGTAAGTTTTTATTTATTTTAAGATAGGGATCTTGTAATTTTAATTTAAAATTAGGGGGTTGTTAGGTTTAGGGGTTAATAGTTTAATTTAGTTTTTTGCGATGTGGGGGGCTGGCGGTTTAGGGGTTAATAGGTTTATTTAGTGGCAGTTATGTGGGAGGCCAGAGGTTTATGGCTTAATAACTTTATTTAGTGGCGCCGATGTCGGGGAGCGGTGGAATAGGGCTTAATAGCTTTGTTATAGTGTGGGCGAAGTTGGGGTGCGGGGGAATAGGGGTTAATACCTTTATTATAGTGGCGGCGATGTTGGGAGCGGCAGATTAGGGGTTAATAAGTTTACTATAGTGTTTGCGATGCGGGAGGACCTTGTTTTAGGAGTTAATAGGTAGTTTATGGGTGTTAGTGTACTTTGTAACAGTTTAGATATGAGTTTTGTGTAACAGTTTTATTGTGTAAAACATAAACATAACTACTCAGATTGTGAAACGGATCGTGTTGGGATAGGCTGTAACGCAAGTTTGTTGGCCTCAATGCAAAACGTGTAATAGCAGCACTATGGAAATCCCATGCAAAATGTCATTTTTTTGAGTGTGGGACTGACGTTGCGTTACTGGCTAAAATTTTTGCGGTACAGCTATACCAACAAGACTTGTAATGGCTGCATTGCTGTTTTAACATTGAAATGGCCATTTTTTTCTGCATTAAAACACGAACGCAAAACTCGTAATCTAGGTGTCAATGAGTAAAGTAATACTTCCACCGAGTGTCAGAACCTAAAATTATACACCCCACAGCGGGGCCGAAGATTATACTATCTCGATAAGGGAACACCCTAAGGCAATAATAATATAAGTTTATCCTCTCCACAGGTGAGTGATAAGTGGTTGTGGTAATGACCGATATAACAGCCCATAGATACTAACCTTCTAACCTGGATGATAGTCTTTTTTAATCATCCTGTTCTACACAGGGCAGAATCTAATAGGAGGAATGCTAAACAAAATAAAGCTACTTATGGAGTCTAAAATATTATATACCTCAGTGATGTGCGGTGAGTTCAGAGGGTGGTGAGGCTATTAATAATGTTGCTTCATTCTCTTGTTATCCTTTGTTGAAGGACATGCAGCAATGCACAACTGGATGCTAACTGAACATATTAAATGAGCCAATGACAAGAGGCATATGCACAACCACCAATCACCAGCTGCTCCGAGTATGCATTGCTGCTCCTTAGCCTACCTTGGTATGCTTTCAAAGGATACTAAAAGAAAAAAGCAAATTGGATAACATAAGTAAAATGTAAAAAGGCTTTAATATTGTATGTTCTATCTGAAACATAAAAGAAAAATGTTGTGTAGAAATGAACATTAATATATTCTTCAATAAAAGACTAAACACTTTCCATGTTTGTTGTTTTTGTGACTCTTATGACAGTAGTTAGCAGAAATACCCATCAAGCACACAGACATAAATCACAAGGCTAACGTGTGAAATCTGTATTTAAGATACATGAAGAGAACTGAAATGCATTTTCAGACAACTATAACTTTCTGTGATTAAAAGCCTGCAAAGTTTAATCAACATCTCTTGGAGTATCAGCAGCAGAGCAGCCTATATCAGATTTCAGTTTTTACTTTGTAACCCATAGACTGCCAGTCCAGTAATTCCTAGAAGACATTGAAAGCTTCAGTTACAGTAGCAGTCACTAACTGCCAGTGGCTTGTCCCTGATGTGCTATAGATTGTTGCCATAATGTTCAGCCCCTTACTACTAAAAAAATAGAATTCTAATCAGTGAGCTGAATTTAATATCGGGTGGTGCAATGTTCCGGAAACCCTTAAAAAAACAAAAACACTTTTTGTAGAAAGGCAGCAGTCACAGTGACACTTTAGTTTTGCTTAGAAATAGCACAGCATTAGCAATGTGTTTCAATCAAAGGTAGACTAGTTTTTGGATGGAATCTACTACTTGAAAATGTATATTCATTTCATAAGGAAGACTCGTTTTTGGATGGAATCTACTACTTGAGAAGTTGATATTAATTTCATAAGGTCAGTCACTGACCTTATGAAATTAATATAAATTTAGCAAGTAGTAGATTCCATCCAAAAACTAGTCTACCTTTGATTGAAACACATTGCTAATGCTGTGCTATTTCTAAGCAAAACTAAAGTGTCACTGTGACTGCTGCCTTTCTACAAAAAGTTTTTTGTTTTTTTAAGGGTTTCTGGAACATTGCAGTTGCACCACTAGGGTGACCACATATCCAAACTGCCATTCAGGGACGCCCCCCAGCCCCCCCCCCTTGGAAAGCCCCCCCCCCGGGCCGCCATCCCCCCCCCCCCTCTGGACCGCAACCCCCCCCCAAAAAAAAGGTGATTTTGATACCTTTTTATTTTTGAGCCAAATTTTGAAAGGGGAAAAAAATGGTCACCACTTTAGACAGGTTTACACAATGTGTACCTGCTTTAACTAAGTCAGCTGTGGCATACTTTGTACATTACCCATCCATCCCATCAGGGATACTTATTTTCATGAGTGCACTGTATCGAATTTATGCTCTAGTGCTATAAACATATTTCTGCATGTGCAGTTTTTATTATTTGTGATTGCCGCCGCTAAGATTCTAGGTAGTGTCTACCTAAACATATTATACTTAATGTGTTAGACATCTCTTAAGAAATAGAAAAAAACGACAAAACAAGTTGCAATAAAGTAACAGAATTTTTTATGGTTTTCTCACTGTACTCAAATCCTTACATATTAGACCACATGGTACGAGCTTAGTACCTTGTTTTCAACAATGATGTCTAAATGTGTATTTCTTGTCACTTTTTGCACATTGAAGGAGTTTTTTATTTTGTTTTACGAAGCTGTAAAAAGAATTACAACCCATGTCAAAATTTATTTTCACCTGAAGTTCCGATTTTATTAGCTCAATTCTACATCTATTTCTTGTGTCAGACCAGCACAATCCCATCATGCTGAAGACTCTTTCAACTGCTGCATTTGAGCATGGAATGCTGATGACAAATGCAACCACTTTCAAGAGGTTTGGAAGTTTCTCAGGTCCAGCTTTCATGAATATTGTTGACCATTTAACATCCATGTTGAGATCATCATCCTCTTCAGTACTGTTAAAAATCGTTGCAAAGTGTGGACAAACACAAGCATATTCCTCATAAAGGTCATCTATTGAAAGAGAGTCTAAATTTAGAGCTTCAACTGCTGCCACCAGGTTATTAAATGTAAGGTTCTCCTTCAAGTTTAAGCACTGGATTTTAGATAAATAGTTGTTTTCTGAAAAATCAAACCACTGTTCTAAATATTGAACAGCTTTTTCATAAAAGTTTAGGAATTCTAATTCTATTTTTCTTGCTTGCAGATTAGGTAGTTTTTTTAAAGATTTCCCAACAAGGTATCCAAAAAAATGGTCTGTCTGTCTTTGGATTAGTTTGCCTTTCACTGTTGTCATGATCTCATAAACCTCAACTGCAATCAAGTCATTACGCTCCAGTTTTAATATGGCCGTCTGAAAAATAGGCAAGCAGTTGTGTAAAAACTGGAGATATAACTCAGGAACTGATGGCGGGTCCTGTTCTATTGTCTCACTGTCTTCATCCACAATAAATTGCCATATAACTTTAGGCGTTTCATCCTCACCAATGCTTTGGAAGTAAGCTTTTACAGCTGACCAATTTTTTAAAACTCTGTCAATTGCTGGATAAAGTGACAGCCATCTTGTTGGTACATGGCGAAGAAGTTCTGACCACTCAAGGTCAACAAAGTCAAACATTTCTTTCAGTGTGGCAACTCTCTTGGCTGATATTGAAAAATAATTATATAATTTTAAAATTAGACTTTCCACGTCAAAATTTAAAACATCTGAAGCCTTTTTAGCTGTATTATGGAGTATGTGAGCTGGGCAGCCAGCTGGCAATATCCGATCATTTACAGCATGAAGCTTCTGGTACACACCGTTATGCTTACCAAAGTTCACACTTGCATTGTCAGCAGAATATGCAGACATCATATCCACAGATAGGCCATTTGTTTTAAGCACATTTAAAATTTGCTCTGTAATTGAAGCAGCACTTTCATCACCTTCATAAAAATCCAACAAACTTGTTACCACTCCTTTGGAAGGTTTAAAGTAACGCAGAACTAAGGGGAAAAGTTTAGTGTGTCCATGGTTAGATGCATCTGATGCAACACTGAAATAAGCATAACTGTTTTTCAAATCGTTAACTACCGCTTCCACACTGTAAGGAGCCAGCACGTTTGTCACAATGGCTTCAGCTTTGGTTCGACCACATGACATCTTAGCGGCTTTAGCAGAATCCTGAAATATAACAGGAAGAAGTTTCATGGTGCAGTCCAAAGATCTATATGAATGACTGTGGCACACGGAATGGTAAACCATTGAGATTTCAGCTGCTATTATTTCTTCTTGCATTGCCATATCTTTAGAGGGAATCATGAATTTGGAAAGCATTCCACTTTGTTTTGCAGCCCGATCAGCATTTTTGTGACCTTCACTAGATATGTGAATTTTGATGTCACCTTCACCACCATGACCAATTCCAAACTCCCGCCTACACAGAGTACAATATGCTCTATGATAGTTACCAGTCACTGTGGTAATGCATGTGTAAGTTGTTTTCCATGAGTCTCGGAAACAGCACATTCGCTTTATCTTCTTTGATTTTGCTGCTCCAGAAGTCGAAGGCCCTTGTTCATCCCCGCTGCTATCCATATTAGCACCAATCGCACGATTCCGATCACAGATGTTATATATATATATATATATATATATACAGGGAGTGCAGAATTATTAGGCAAATTAGTATTTTGACCACATCATCCTCTTTATGCATGTTGTCTTACTCCAAGCTGTATAGGCTCGAAAGCCTACTACCAATTAAGCATATTAGGTGATGTGCATCTCTGTAATGAGAAGGGGTGTGGTCTAATGACAGCAACACCCTATATCAGGTGTGCATAATTATTAGGCAACTTCCTTTCCTTTGGCAAAATGGGTCAAAAGAAGGACTTGACAGGCTCAGAAAAGTCAAAAATAGTGAGATATCTTGCAGAGGGATGCAGCACTCTTAAAATTGCAAAGCTTCTGAAGCGTGATCATCGAACAATCAAGCGTTTCATTCAAAATAGTCAACAGGGTCGCAAGAAGCGTGTGGAAAAACCAAGGCGCAAAATAACTGCCCATGAACTGAGAAAAGTCAAGCGTGCAGCTGCCAAGATGCCACGTGCCACCAGTTTGGCCATATTTCAGAGCTGCAACATCACTGGAGTGCCCAAAAGCACAAGGTGTGCAATACTCAGAGACATGGCCAAGGTAAGAAAGGCTGAAAGACGACCACCACTGAACAAGACACACAAGCTGAAACGTCAAGACTGGGCCAAGAAATATCTCAAGACTGATTTTTCTAAGGTTTTATGGACTGATGAAATGAGAGTGAGTCTTGATGGGCCAGATGGATGGGCCCGTGGCTGGATTGGTAAAGGGCAGAGAGCTCCAGTCCGACTCAGACGCCAGCAAGGTGGAGGTGGAGTACTGGTTTGGGCTGGTATCATCAAAGATGAGCTTGTGGGGCCTTTTCGGGTTGAGGATGGAGTCAAGCTCAACTCCCAGTCCTACTGCCAGTTTCTGGAAGACACCTTCTTCAAGCAGTGGTACAGGAAGAAGTCTGCATCCTTCAAGAAAAACATGATTTTCATGCAGGACAATGCTCCATCACACGCGTCCAAGTACTCCACAGCGTGGCTGGCAAGAAAGGGTATAAAAGAAGAAAATCTAATGACATGGCCTCCTTGTTCACCTGATCTGAACCCCTTTGAGAACCTGTGGTCCATCATCAAATGTGAGATTTACAAGGAGGGAAAACAGTACACCTCTCTGAACAGTGTCTGGGAGGCTGTGGTTGCTGCTGCACGCAATGTTGATGGTGAACAGATCAAAACACTGACAGAATCCATGGATGGCAGGCTTTTGAGTGTCCTTGCAAAGAAAGGTGGCTATATTGGTCACTGATTTGTTTTTGTTTTGTTTTTGAATGTCAGAAATGTATATTTGTTAATGTTGAGATGTTATATTGGTTTCACTGGTAAAAATAAATAATTGAAATGGGTATATATTTGTTTTTTGTTAAGTTGCCTAATAATTATGCACAGTAATAGTCACCTACACACACAGATATCCCAATAAAATAGCTATAACTAAAAACAAACTAAAAACTACTTCCAAAACTATTCAGCTTTGATATTAATGAGTTTTTTGGGTTCATTGAGAACATGGTTGTTGTTCAATAATAAAATTAATCCTCAAAAATACAACTTGCCTAATAATTCTGCACTCCCTGTATGTATATATATATATATATATATATATATATATATATATATATATATATATATAAATGAACAGCTAAAATTCTTTAAAAAAGGGACAGTAATGTAAAAATTAATCTTCCGTGAGTAACAGAGTATGTCATTTCAAATAACTTTACAACCTACTTCTATTATCAAATTTGCTTTGTTTTCTTTGTATCCATTGTTAAAGACTAAACTGAGATAGGATTATAGGGGCTTAGGAGCATTCACATGTATATTACATTGGTACTCAGACAGACTGACAGGATGGTGCACGGTCAACATTCTTGATAATCTTTTACTGTCCCATAGTAGCTAGAAAAGCAAATGCTCTAAGCGTCTATACTTTTTTTGAAAAGCAACACTTCCCACAGAAAAAGGTAGGTATGGAGTTGACTAGCTTAAACGTTCTAAAAACGTTTATTTAAAAAAGAATAAATTAAATGCCTATTCATCTCATTGTAGCTAAGTTAGTATAGACTAATAATATATGGAGAAAAAAAAACTTAGTAGGAGAATAAAACTTGAATGTGACCGCAGAGTTTTATTCTCCTACTAAGTTTTTTTCTCTCCATATATTATTAGTCTATACTAACTTAGCTACATGGATTTGTTAAAATCTGCTGTACCAATTTTAGTAAAACCTATAAAAATAGCTTCAGAACATAATACTTTCTTACCACTGTATCACATAAACTCTGCAAACATCTACGCAAGTGTTTCAGTGGTTTCTGGAAATAATGACTTCATTGTGGTCTGTTTTGATTGCATTAATCACTGTCACATACTGGGAGTTGACTTCTTTGATGTAAGGTGATGTAAGGTGTTGCAAGCAGTCAGGACATTTTGGGAATCAGGCATGCTGAGAATTTATACAGGTAAATAGTACATACAGTATGTGTGAGTGTCTGTACTCATAGAGAGATAGGTGACTATCAGTGAGTGTGCATATTTATACAGGTAAATACTAAATATACACACTCACAGATAGTCACCTATCTCTCTATGAGTACAGACACTCACACATACTGTATGTACTATTTACCTGTATAAATATGCACACTCACTGATAGTCACTTACTAGTAAGTAGGGCAAAGGAGTACAAGAAGCGCAAGAAGCCTTGAATTATTTATTTGTCACAACAAGTAAAAATATTCAACATAAAAACTTACATTCAAGTAAGTAAATTCGTGCACCAAGTATACAACACAGCCGCAGTACAGGACCGGATCCTCAGGCAGATATGTCCAAAACAGATTTCGAAAAGGACCGCCGAACAAAGTCGGCGTCTGACGTCACTATAGGTTCCGGCACCGGAGCGTCCCCCTGCAGGCCTAAGCCTCCTAGACCGCTATTGCTGATGCTGTAACCGGAGCACAGGAGCACTGTATCCCTACGCGTTTCGTCCGGATCCCGGCCGGACTTTTTCAAGGGTTGTTGGATAGTGAAATTAATGGAACTATCCAACAACCCTTGAAAAAGTCCGGCCGGGATCCGGACGAAACGCGTAGGGACGCTCCGGTGCCGGATCCTATAGTGACGTCAGACGCCGACTTTGTTCGGCGGTCCTTTTCGAAATCTGTTTTGGACATATCTGCCTGAGGATCCGGTCCTGTACTGCGGCTGTGTTGTATACTTGGTGCACGAATTTACTTACTTGAATGTAAGTTTTTATGTTGAATATTTTTACTTGTTGTGACAAATAAATAATTCAAGGCTTCTTGCGCTTCTTGTACTCCTTTGCCCTAGTTCTTCTCTCAACCCTGGTGATTTCAAGAAAGATCACCAAAAAGAAGCGGCATCAACTCGAATTAGCCTACAGACCCAATTGCTTGGAAGTTCCTTTACTCCTGTGAAAAATTGAAATACATTGGGACTTTAGGTTTGAACTCTGTGTCAATTGTGATTTGTTTTTTATTGTGAAGTTTGTTTATTTGCCTGGTTTATTTTCTAAGCTAGTTTAATCTGTATATGTTTATATAGGTTTATATATTTCATTTCATTTCCCTGAAGATTATTTCATTTTCCTTGAGATTATTTAATTCAATTTTATTTGATTTTATTCATTGACAGAAGCAGGTTAGGTGAGTTGATCGTTTTTAGTGTATTAGCGCTGTAACAATACTTGTGTGTCTGTACTTACTAGTAAGTGACTATCAGTGAGTGTGCATATTTATACAGGTAAATAGTACATATGTGTGAGTGTCTGTACTCAGAGAGCTAGGTAAGTGACTATCAGTGTAAAATGAATTGTAAGCAAGTCTTGTCCAAATTAAAGGGATAGGTATAAGGCAATTAGAGTTTAATACAGTTATGAACTGATACAAAAATAAATAAATAAAAAATTAAGTCACAAACAGTAAGTCGGTCTATTATCTTGATTTCAGCACAATTAAATTACATGCTGATATGTTGCTGTTGCACCTAATTAAAATTATGTTTAAACTGAACCAATCAGCCTAATAATTATCTTAAAGGCGCATGAAACCCAAAAATGTTCTTTCATGATTTAGGTAGAACATACAATTGTAAGCAACTTTCAAATTTACTTCTATTATGTAATTTGTTTAATTCTCTTGGTATCATTTGTTGAAGGAGCAGCAATGCACTACTGGTTTCTAACTGAACACATGGGTGAGCCAATGACAATCAGTTTATATATGCAGCCACCAATCAGCAGCTAGAACCTAGGTGCTTTGCTGCTCCTGAGCTTGCCTAGATAAACCTTTCAGCAAAGAATAACAATAGAAGGAAGCAAATTAAATAATAGAAGTAAATTGGAAAGTTATTTAAAATTGTATTCTCTATCTGAATCATGAAAGAAATTTGTTGGGTTTCATGTCCCTTTAAATGACATACTTGTTTATCTTCATTTGCTATTGATGATATATACAAATATAAATATATATATATATATATATATATATATATATCCATACACATATTTAGAAAATATAGCCCTTTCCATTCAAATAGCTTGTCATAAACCATATACTGTACCTTTAAACCTTTATAAAAAAAAATATTTATATTAATAATTTTTATCAGATGGTGTATATATGAGTGTACCAGATTTTTTTGTGTTTTTTTAAAGTCTTCAGTCACGCTATCCTGGCAAGCGCAAATTTAGTTTGTGCTTGAATGAACGCATTTGCTTACAATTTGTAATACGCGTGCAAGCTAGTGCAGTCACCACTAGTAATCTAGCCCTCAGTCAGGTAAACTGGATCATTGGACATAAATTAAGGGGGAGAAAAAAATAGGATAAACTGTCCCTTTAATTTCTGAAAAAAAGCAGGAAGTGCTGGCTGCCGCTGCATATGTGTTCACTCAGTTGCTACCTGACTAGTAAGGACACCTCCTGCAACTCTATTGGGTGGACAGGGCAAGCATTTACAAAAATAAACACATACAAATATTTACATATGTACAAAAACAACTGCTCTTGAAAAAATATATGTTTTTTTTTAAATACGACTAACCCTTTAATATGGCAGAAATAAAAAATACATTTAATGGGTTTATTTTAGTATGCAGTTCCATAACGGTGCAGATACATTATTTAATTTTACCTCAATAAGTTATCTGGAACTGTTCCAAATAACTGACAAAAAATGACTGATCTATTGAGGTAAAATTAAATAATGTATCTGCACTGTTAGCAACACTGACATCAAAAATAGGTATCAACTCAAATGATTATAGTGATAACACTCCCTACATGAGGCTATGTAGATGGATCGTATCTGCTATATGCAATATACATTAGACTAAAAAAGAATAGTATTTTAAAATAATAAAATATATTCCTTTATTCCTGGTTTATAACTGAATAAAGGAATATACAATATAGAAACCAGGAATAAAGGAATATATTTTATTATTTTAAAATACTATTCTTTCACCTGCATGGCATAATTTTTAGTCTAATGCATATTGCATATAGAAAGTTTCATAAACTAATTATCAAAGTTGTTCATCTATGGTTTATTGAGGTTTTTATATGAATAACACACATGATTAAACTAAAGCTATACTAAAAATTACTAACAGACAGACATACACAGAAAACCATCATCAAATGCCCTTGTTATTGACCGGTGGTAACAATAAACCAAACTACTTCCCTAAATGGAGTGAGTATGTAGTGAATTATGAGGGGCAATGAAGGGGAAGGGTACCAAGGGGAATAATAGGCAACTAAATAAATATGTGCGTCAGTCTTAGCTACTCTCTAAAGAGCCAGAATAGGAGCTAGTGGTCCAGACTCAGGACCTATGAGAGAAGGAAGAATAAGGGAGAGAGGAGGAGAAAAAAACGGCATATTGTTTTTACCAATTGTACAATATTTATATATTTTCTGATATTGAAGTTTATACTAAAATATCATCATTTACTATTATGGTAAATAAGAATGTGAATACTCTTGGTTCCATTGTCTGCTAAAAGAAAAAAAAACACCTTTGTTTTGTAGGGTTAACGCACAGCAAAGTCCCTGAACTATTGTGCATTTGTTTGTTTTCTAAAAACAGCCTCATTAAGGGGTGAAATACAAAATCGTATTATTATTGTATTTAACACACTCACAATACCTTAAAGGGGCAGTAAAGACCTTTAAAAACACCTTTCCACTGTCCTGCATTAAATTGTAATATTAGGTGATTACTTTAATACATTTACACTTTATTTGCTGCAATTTTTTCTTCATTAGCCAAACTACCTTCACCACTTGCCTTTTCAGAGGGGCCAATCCAGACTTGTTTCAAACAGACAGAGCCAAGGGCTATAGATAGATTAGTAAACCAGGACCGCAGTGATCTCCGTAGCAACTTCTTGGTACCCAGCAGTCCCTTCAGCACTTTACCTTTTACAAACAATGACAACATTTCCTCCTAAGGTAAATCAAACGGTTCTCGGTTGGAGAGAACCATTTGATTTACCTTACCTTAGGAGGAAATGTTGTCATTGGAGCGAGTGCAAAGATGAAAATTTTGCCTGCATGCATGACCGCTGAATTTAACTTACCTAATGTTTGGCTGCAGTCCAACGGAGTTCTGACAACGGCTGCGGCACAGTCACTCAGCAACAGCAGTCACTCTCTCCTCCACCGGTCTCGACTCGAGTCACTCCACTAGTAACGTCCTCCACGGGCCCCAGGCAGGTCATCAGTAGTAGCCCACGCCACTGGATGGCTCACATTATATAGAGCTAGAGAAGACTAGACTAGACAGCAACCCAGAGGGGTGTGGGTGGGCCGGCCGCAGAAATCTTGCTTGCATATACTGTATTAAATAAATTAATATCCGGCGCCTCTGGTCTGCAGTAAAGTCTGGCCCCCTGGGATAATGTTGTCTGGAGTCTGAACACACTCTCACCTCACTATCTATCTGCGCTGCGGGAAGCCGGCAACAAGCTGAGACTAACTAACTAAGAAAGACCAGTGAGAGTCAATCCGCGTGGCTGTCAGTGCTGTCAGTGTACTGTCAGTTTAAGCAGTCAGTCAGTCCGGGACAATGAATGGAGGCACCCGGGACCTGGGACAGACCTTTAAAATGCGGGACTGTCCCGGGCAATACGGGACACGTGGTCACCATATGCACCACCCCATATTAAGTTCAGCTCACTGATTAGAATTCTGTTCTTTACATTTTTTTGTGTGACTGCTGCCTTAGCCTAGCCTAATAGCCTTAAATTTAAAAGCCTTTTAAAATTTAAGGCTATTAGGCTAGGCTAGGCTAAGGCCCCAGGGTAGTACTGTTACATAGAAAGGGGTAATACTTATTACTGCACAGGGTAGTAATGTGACACCCAAAGAGTGAATAATTATTACTGCACAGGGTAGTACTGTCACACACAGAGGGGGAATGCTTATTACTGCCCAGGGTAGTACTGTCACACACAGAGGGGGAATGCTTATTACTGCCCAGGGTAGTACTGTCACACACAGAGGGGGAATGCTTATTACTGCCCAGGGTAGTGCTGTCACATACAGAGGGGGGATACTTATTACTGCCCAGGGTAGTACTGTCACACACAGAGGAGGAATGCTTATTACTGCCCAGGGTAGTACTGTCACACACAGAGGGGGAATGCTTATTACTGCCCAGGGTAGTACTGTCACACACAGAGGGGGAATGCTTATTACTGCCCAGGGTAGTACTGTCACACACAGAGGGGGAATACTTATTACTGCACAGGGTAGTACTGTCACACACAGAGGGGGAATGCTTATTACTGCCCAGGGTAGTACTGTCACACACAGAGGGGGAATACTTATTACTGCACAGGGTAGTACTGTCACACACAGAGGGGGAATGCTTATTACTGCCCAGGGTAGTACTGTCACACACAGAGGGGGAATGCTTATTACTGCCCAGGGTAGTACTGTCACACACAGAGGGGGAATACTTATTACTGCCCAGGGTAGTACTGTCACACACAGAGGGGGAATGCTTATTACTGCCCAGGGTAGTACTGTCACACACAGAGGGGGAATACTTATTACTGCACAGGGTAGTACTGTCACACACAGAGGGGGAATACTTATGACTGCCCAGGGTAGTACTGTCACACACAGAGGGGGAATGCTTATTACTGCCCAGGGTAGTACTGTCACACACAGAGGGGGAATGCTTATTACTGCCCAGGGTAGTACTGTCACACACAGAGGGGGAATACTTATGACATACTTATTACTGCACAGCAGTGGCAGCTCGTGGGTTATTCAAATGGGGGTTCACGGAATAGAGATTTAGAGGATCAATAACACAAAATGTACCCCTCCCTTTTGTTTCACATATTAAAATGATAGGCCAGTGAGCAACCTCTGCATTGGTCCTGTGGTATATTTTGAACCCTTTCTTTTTCTCCACTTAGTGGAGCATTCCCACATGCTTCTAAAATAGCTTTAAAAAAATGACACAAATATAAATGCACTTACACCCCAATCTATTTATGATGCATATACAAAATAAATTTGATTTAACACTTCAGCTATCAAATAAAGGCTAATTGTGGTGATTTAAGATAAAATATGCCCGTTACTGACTGCAGTTTGAGCATTACTAGCGCCTAATTGGTTAAATTAGTTTATATATATATATATATATATATATATATATACATATACACACACACACACACACACATATATATATACCTGTACATAAAATGTGCAACCCATTCTGCCTTTGAAAGTAAACACATTTCTATCTGAAATGGTACGAATATTGTGGTTATATAACACACATGCTCAACATATATGTAGCAATATCAAGTAGCCACTATAGGTAACAAAGCACTAAGGACTAGTGATGTCGCGAACATAAAAATTTGGATTCGCGAACGGCGAACGCGAACTTCCCCAACTGTTCGCGAACGTGCGAACCGGGCGAACCGCCATAGACTTCAATAGGCAGGCGAATTTTAAAACACACAGGGACTCTTTCTGGCCACAATAGTGATGGAAAAGTTGTTTCAAGGGGACTAACACCTGGACTGTGGCATGCCGGAGGGGGATCCACGGCAAAACTCCCATGGAAAATTACATAGTTTATGCAGAGTCTGCTTTTAAGCCATAAAGGGCATAAATCACCTAATATTCCTAAATTGTTTGGAATAACGTGCTTTAAAACATCAGGTATGATGTTGTATCGATCAGGCAGTGTAAGGGTTACGCCCGCTTCACAGTGACAGACCAAACTCCCCGTTTAAAGGGACAGTCTACACCAGAATTTTTATTGTTTTAAAAGATAGATAATCCCTTTATTACCCATTTCCCAGTTTTGCATAACTAACACATTTATAATAATATACTTTTAACCTCTGTGATTATCTTGTATCTAAGCCTCTGCAAACTGCCCCTTTTTTCAGTTCTTTTGACAGACTTGCAGTCTAGCCAATCAGTGCCTGCTCCCAGATAACTTCTTGTGCATGAGCACAGTGTTATCTATATGAAATACGTGAACTAACACCCTCTAGTGGTAAAAAACTGTTAAAATGCAATCTGAAAGAGGTGGGCTTCAAGGTCTAAGAAATTAGCATATAAACCTCCTAGGTTAAGCTTTCAACTAAGAATACCAAAAGAACAAAGCAAAATTGGCGATAAAAGTAAATTGGAAAATTGTTTAAAATTACATGCTCTATCTGAATCATGAAAGTTTATTTTGGCCTAGACTGTCCCTTTAACGCACCGCAAACAACCGCAAACAGTCCATTTGCACAACCGCAAACTCCCCATTTGCACAAGGTTGGATACCAAGCTAGCCATGTCCCGTTCCTTGTCCTCACTGATGTCATTGAAGGTCTGTTCCTCCACCCAGCCACGTACAACACCAAGGGTCCCCGAAAGGTGATAACAAGCCCCCTGGGATGCCTGCTGTGTTTGGTCTTCCACCTCCTCAAAGCCACCTTCCTCCTCTGACTCCTCTTCTTCAGACTCCTCTCTCTGCGTTGCCTCTCTCTGCATTATTATAAGGTGTGTTAAGTAGTACTATTCCTATCAGTTTAATCCCTGTTACGTCTACCTATCAGGGGATGTTTATATGGCATGGATTTTAGGAACCGGGAGATGGAAAAAGATGCTTGGTCGGTCCCCCTACTTCAAATTTGGGGCACTGCACGTGCAATCTACTGTGCCACCAGATATGAGTGGTGTGTTAAGTAGTACTATTCTTATCAGTTTAATCCCTGTTACGTCCCCTATCAGGGGACGTGTATATGGCATGGATTTTAGGAACCAGGAGATGGAAAAAGATGCTTGGTCGGTCCTCCTACTTCAAATTTGGGGCACTGCGCATGCAATCTAATGTGCCACTAGATAGGAGTGGTGTGTTAAGTAGTACTATTCTTATCAGTTTAATCCCTGTTTCCCAGGCAGAAAGTGCCCTAAAACATTGCGGCTTGAACCCTAGTTGGTGGCGGATAAGTGACGCAAGTCATCCGGCATTCAGAGATAAAATACAGCACCATGTGGACCATTTTTAGCCCAAGGCAGCTCACCTCATCAGGCCTTTTTTAGTCGAATGTATCGCCCACTGTCAGTCCCTTTCGGGATCCATCCCTCATTCATCTTAATAAAGGTGAGGTAATCTAGACTTTTTTGACCTAAGCGACTTCTCTTCTCAGTGACAATACCTCCTGTTGCACTGAAGGTCCTTTCTGACAGGACACTTGAAGCGGGGCAGGCCAGAAGTTCTATCGCAAATTGGGATAGCTCAGGCCACAGGTCAAGCCTGCACACCCAGTAGTCAAGGGGTTCATCGCTCCTCAGAGTGTCGATATCTGCAGTTAAGGCGAGGTAGTCGGCTACCTGTCGGTCGAGTCGTTCTCTGAGGGTGGACCCCGAAGGGCTGTGGCGATGCATAGGACTTAAAAAGCTCTGCATGTCCTCCATCAACACGTCTGTAAAGTGTCCTGTCCTTGCCAGCGTGGTCGTGGGAGGAGGAGGATTACTTTCACCTCTTCCCCTGTTAGATTCCCATTGTGCTGTGACATCACCCTTATACACTGTGTAAAGCATACTTTTTAATTTATTATGGAACTGCTGCATCCTTTCCGACTTGCGGTAATTCGGTAACATTTCAGGCACTTTATGCTTATACCGTGGGTCTAATAGCATGGACACCCAGTACAGGTCATTCTCCTTCAGCCTTTTTATACGAGGGTCCCTCAACAGGCACGACAGCATGAAAGACCCCATTTGCACAAGGTTGGATGCCGAGCTACTCATGTCCCGTTCCTCATCCTCAGTGATCTCACTGAAGGTATCTTCTTCCCCCCAGCCACGTACAACACCACGGGTACCAGATAGGTGACAATGAGCACCCTGGGATGCCTGTTGTGGTTGGTCTTCCTCCTCCTCCTCCTCAAAGCCACATTCCTCCTCTGACTCCTCTTCCTCACAATCCTCTTCCAGCGTTGCCGCAGGTCCAGCAAGCGATGCTGATAAGGCTGTTTTTGATGGTGATGGTGACCACAACTCTTCCTCTTCACGCTCATCTACGGCCTGATCCAGCACTATTCGCAGGGCACGCTCCAGGAAGAAAACAAATGGTATGATGTCACTAATGGTGCCTTCGGTGTGACTGACTAGGTTTGTCACCTCCTCAAAAGGACGCATGAGCCTACAGGCATTGCGAATGAGCGTCCAGTAACGTGGCAAAAAAATTCCCAGCTCCACAGAGGCTGTCCTAGCACCCCGTTCATACAAATAGTCGTTAACAGCTTTTTCTTGTTGGATCAGGCGGACGAACATTAGGAGTGTTGAATTCCAACGTGTCGGGCTGTCGCAAATCAAGCGCCTCACTGGCATGTTGTTTCACCACTGGATATCTGAAAAGTGCGCCATGGCCGTGTAGGAACGCCTGAAATGGCCACACACCTTCCTGGCCTGCTTCAGGACTTCCTGTAAGCCTGGGTACTTATGCACAAAGCGTTGTACGATCAGATTACACACATGTGCCATGCACGGCACATGTGTCAACTTGCCCAAATTCAATGCCGCCACCAAATTGCTTCCGTTGTCACTAACCACTTTGCCGATCTCCAGTTGGTGCAGAGTCAGCCACTGATCCACCTGTGCGTTCAGGGTGGACAGGAGTGCTGGTGCGGTGTGACTCTCTGCTTTCAGGCAAGTCAACCCCAAGACCGCGTGACACTGCCGTATCCGGGATATGGAATAGTACTTGGGGAGCTGGGGGGTGCCGTTGATGTGGAGCAAGACGCAGCAGCAGAAGAGGACTCAGCCGAGGAGGTTATGGAAGAGGATGGAGTAGGAGGAGTAGAGGAAGTGGCAGCAGGCCTGCCTGCAAGTCGTGGCGGTGTCACCAACTCATCTGCAGAGCCACGCATTCCATGCTTGGCAGCCATCAGCAGGTTTACCCAATGCGCAGTGTAGGTGATATACCTGCCCTGACCATGCTTTGCAGACCAGGTATCAGTGGTCAGATGGACCCTTGCCCCAACACTGTGTGCCAGACATGCCATTACTTCCTTTTGCACAATCGAGTACAGGTTGGGGATTGCCTTTTGTGCAAAGAAATTTCGGCCGGGTACCTTCCACTGCGGTGTCCCCATAGCTACAAATTTTTTGAATGCCTCAGACTCCACCAGCTTGTATGGTAAAAGCTGGAGGGCTAAGAGTTCAGTCAAGCCAGCTGTCAGATGCCGGGCAAGGGGGTGACTTTGTGACATTGGCTTCTTACGCTCAAACATGTCCTTGACAGACACCTGACTGGGCAGATGAGCAGGAACTGCTCAAGGCGAGACACGGAGTGGCGGATGGTTGAGAGGGGGCAAGGAGGACAGCAGTGGTTCACGTTGCTGAAGATGCTGGACCAGGAGGAGGATGGCGGCTTTGGGTTTGTGTGCTGCTTGTACTCATGTGTTGATCCCATAGGCGTTTGATGTGCAATCATGTGACTTCGCAAAGCAGTTGTACCTAGGTGGGTGTTGGACTTCCCACGACTCAGTTTCTTTTGGTACAGGTTGCAAATGGCATCGCTGTTGTCAGAGGCAGACACACAAAAAAAATGCCACATTGCTGAGCTCTGCAATGACGGCATTCTGGTGGTGGCAACAGCATGCGTTGATTGGTTTGCTGTCTGGCTGACCCCGGGTGCTGATGCATGCTGTCTGACTGTGCCACTAGCTCCTTGCGACGACCTCCCCCTCCTTCCAACTCATCTCCTCCTCTCTGTCTCCCCATCTGAACTTTCCCCCTCTTCTTCTTCTCTTATAGCGGGCACCCACGTGACATCCACGGACGCATCATCATCATCAACCGCTTCACTTGTATCTGACAACTCAGCAAAGGAAGCAGCAGCGGGTACAACATCATCATCATCACACCGTACGTCCATGTGTGTAATGCTGCCTGACTGAGACATATCCCTGTTATTGTCAGGGTTTGCTGAAACAAAATTCCCTTATGTTTTGATAATAGATAAAAATTAAGGACCACAACTGCTGGGAGACTGAATGTAGGCAATAGTTTGTTTTGCATTTGTGATAAGTTTGGATAACATATAAATATACCTTGGCAACAATGAAAAACTGGCAATCACTATGCAATGTTTAATATACAGGTAGGGATTACACATACACCCTATGGCTGCCACATGTATCAGGGTTGACACTGTGATGGAAAAAAATAATAGCAGCAGGGGTAAATGTTAATCTGTCCTGAGGTACAGGGGTTCACAACTGAGTGTATAGTAGCAGTAATATAAACCAAGACATACTCAGAGGAACACTGTGGTAACATAAGTATAGAGGAGAACGTAATAAAACTCTCATAAGTAGAAATAAAGTCACAGTGCGGCAAAAAGTAGGCAGAGAGATAGATTGATGTAATGAACTAATAATTTACTCACAAACTCCTTAGACTCTGTATACTGAATGGAACGCAGGAGGCAAAAGGAAACTCCGGAGAGCTAGCAGGCTTCAGGCCTCCGGCGAGATGCAGAGTAAGTCGCAGCCGGCGATGACGTCACCGCGTTCCAGTGTAGAGCAGAGGAGGAAGCAGGTATGGAGAGCGGAAGGCTTAGAGATATGCAGGGGACAGAGCAACAAAATGGTATGACCTATACAAAGAAATAACGATTGAGCAGAGATTACAGATTAAGGTGCAACCGGTTATCAAGTAGAGTAAAAGGATATTAAATCCAGACGGTGACAGCTTGAAACAGGACCAAGTAGAAATCCGTGTAGGTAGTTTCCAGGCAAAGGCTCACAGAATTGAACAACTTCAGAACTGCAATACTAAGCAATGAGCTTAGCAAGGAGGAGCCTTAAATAGGCAGAGGGAAAGGTTATTGCTGACGTTAAAGGGACATTGAACTGTGAGCTAGATTCCTGACAGAATCCCCCCTTCAAGGAGCCACTCCGAGGCTCAAGGTTTAGGACGATCCGGATGGCGCTGGTGGAAAGAAGAGAGTAAACGCGGGGCTGAAATGTTGCTAGCAGGCTCCCAGGAATCTTCATCAGGAGAATACCCCTTCCAACGAATGAGATATTCCAAATGACCTCGGCGCAACCGGGAATCCAAAATGGAATGCACCTCATATTCCAAAGCAGGATCGATGGAGACCGGGGGAGTAGCAGCAAGGGATCCAGAGTCCCTGAGAACCCGATAGGGTTTAAGGAGGGAGACGTGGAAGGTAGGATGAATTCTGAAGGTGTCAGGCAGTTTGAGACGTACGGTGTTGGCATTGATAACTGCTGAAACAGGATAAGGACCAATAAACAGGGGAGACATCTTCCTGGAGGGGGTGTTCAGATGTAAGTGTTTGGTAGAGAGCCAAACAAGATCACCTTCATTATAGGTAGGAGGAGGACGTCTATGTCTATCATAATACTTCTTATATACTTCCTTTGCGCTGTTTATTGCAGATTCAATGGCTTGGAAGTTAGATGAGATGTTGTTTGATAGTTCTGATATTGTGGGTGAAAAGGTGTCAGATGGTTCAAACAAGTGGAAAACTGGATGGAAACCATAATTAGCAAAGAACGGGGAGATACCAGTGGCGGAATGAATAGTATTGTTATAACAGAATTCTGCATAAGGAAGAAAGTCTGACCAAGAATTCTGATTAGCAGAGCAGAAAAGTCTTAGAAATTGTTCCAGCCACTGGTTACATCTCTCAGTCTGGCCATTACATTGAGGGTGGTAAGCAGTTGTCAGTTTCCTTTCTACAGAGAAAGTTTTGCAAAATTGGGACCAAAGTTTACTAGAGAATTGCGTGCCTCTGTCACTGAGTATGGAAATGGGTAGACCATGTAGTTTAATGACATGATTAATGAGTAACTGTACGGTCTCCAATGCAGTAGGGAGTTTGGGGTAGGCAATGAAGTGACACATCTTCGTAAAAAGGTCGACAACAACTAAGATGGTATTATTCTTGGATGAGAGAGGTAGATCAACTATGAAGTCTAGGGCGATCTCTGACCAGGGCTTCTTTGGTGTTGGTAAGGGTAGCAAAAGGCCGTAAGGTGGTTGTTTGCCCTTTATGGAAATAGTGCAGGTAGGACAAGAGGAAACATAGTTCTTAACATCAGATGTAATGGTTGGCCACCAATGGTTCCGTTTCGCTAACTCTTGGGTCTTACGGAGACCTGGATGGCCGGTGAAAAGAGAGTCATGAACAGATCGAAGAAAAGGAGATCTGAGCGTAGGTGGGACATATAATTTTGTGTCACGAGAGAATAGTCCCTGTGCATTTACTTGTAAGAGTTCTGTGGGTTTTGTTAGATCCTTCATTTGTTCTCTTTTTAAAACAGCAGTGGAATCTGTTACAAAAGATATGAAATTATCATCTGGTAACAGAGAACTAACTGTCGGTGGACAAGAAGAATGACTACTAAGTCTTGAAAGAGCATCCGCCTTTTGGTTCTTACCAGCTGGTCGGTATGTGATCAAAAAATTAAAACGGAGGGGGCGGAGCTAACCGCCATGCAGGTCAGACGTGTGCAAGAGGAGCTCTGAGCCTTAGGTCCATTTACCTAATAATTTAAGACAATTATTGAGCTTCCATATACCCCAAACCTAGGTATTTATTTCACTCAGACATTCCCCATCTATGCCGCTGAGTTTTGGGCAGATCCGGTCACTATTTCGGGAGCCTTTGGGCTGAGAGGCTGGGAGTGCAGTGGGACGCTCCGCTGGCAAGACTGCGGGCTGTGAGCCGAGGACCCGAGAGTCTCTGCCTTTCTGCAGAGCAGATGAGGAGCCGTGTATTTGGGAGAAGCGGCTGGCTGAGCGTGCCAGGAGACAGCCGGACAGTGGAGATTGGCCGAGATCTGGAGGCCCGATAGCTACTCACCCTAGACCCACTTGGCGCGAACGGCGGCCATCTTTGCGGCTGAGAGGAGCTGCGCCAACATCAGAGCCACAGACACCCGGTAGATTCCTGCTGAGGTTCCCCTCTGACTCCTGGAGCATACGGGAGAACTTAAGTTGTCTGCAGGTACCCGGCCTGAGACCCGCAATTTGACATTACTGGCAGCAAGACAAAGAGGACACTTCTACGCTGCTAGATTGCGGGAGGTGACTTACATCTTTAGGCCTTATTCCTCCGGAGGGTCGGGGCTCCGCTCCGGAGGTGGCGTCCACATCAAGGGGTACCTGAGGTGTCAAACAAGCTGACCGGAGGACAGACTGGAATCCGTTACCCTACAGATATTGCCAAGTAAGTGCTGCAACCGCAACTTGTCATAGTGAACTGACCTAAAAGACTCAGACTCTCTGCTTCCTATATAGACGCCTGGCAAACTAGCAGGCCGCCATATTTCTTAAGACATCTGCTGTACATACCACGGCACTCAAAATAAGATACCCCCAGTTTGGCCTACTATAACTTCTAGCTGCAGTGTACAAGGCCATAATCTAGCCTCTATTGCATCAGAAGCAGGAGCTGATAAATTATCTATTCAACACCATACCCTATAGTTCTCAGCAGGGGTAGTTACTCACAACTGCATATTCTTGCTGTGCTGAACTGAACTGTTGATAAAGTCCATAACAACCTAGATTCACAGCTGACATTGTGCCCACACACTGCAGGTGCTTCAGTCATCGCCCTCCTGGCACTACGTTTCAGGACACAGATTAGACTTTTTAAGTATACTACCTTATGTGAGGCAGACCTTGTTACTTTTTACTGCTGACCTTAGACCACAAGATCCTCTACCTGTAAGCAGCTGTCGCTGTCACCTTGTATCCCTGTTCAGGGGATACCCTAAGCACTTGTTTCCTTGGAAGACACAAGCAAACGCCCATGCTTACTGCCTCTCACTTGACTGCTTAAATCTGCCATTTCAGAAAATAACGGCTTAAGGGCTCTTATGTATTTACACCTACATGTTGCAGACACCTGCATTACCATTCTCCTGCCACCTTCTTCCAGGACATTCTTAAGCTTCACACGAGGCTTACCTACCATACGGCAGCCCAGGCCACTGGTACCAGCCGTCTATAAAAATAAAGGGTACTGATTTGGAACTGTGATTGTTTGTGCTGCTGCGCCAGCTTATAATCCTCTGTGGCCCTAGCACAGAGTGGAGTGTTTTATTTTTCTGAAGTGTTCTGTCATAATATAACCTGTACGTCTTCTTTCTCAGGACAAGGGGACCCACACTGCTCAGACCCTAGCCTCTCCTGTCTGTCGACTGCACATAGGTTGTTTGCGGTGCGAGGGAGGGGACAAACCCATCCTCTTGCCCAGTGAGTGGACCGACGGGAGACACAGACTCTGGTAGTGTACACATGCTAGCCCATTTAAGTGTTTGCTGTTTTTGCTCTTGTTAACCCTTCCCTTTCGGACCCCCCCTTTCCGGCCTGCTCACGTAGGCTGGTCACCTCCACTTTCCTTTTTCCCTTCCAACAGGTCGTACCCCCTCTTCCCTGGGTCCGAGGGGGAATACCCTATCTAACCATAGCTAAGGTCTTTCATTATAAATCATAGGAAAATAACAGCAGGCTCCACTGGGCCCCTGTCCCCGCGTGGGTCGGTGTCTTGAGCTAATTGCTCAGAGTTGTGTAGCAGCGTTCTTCTCCTGGGCGCCGCCATGTGGAGATAGAGGTCATAAGTGGACGGTCGGCCCCACTCAGTCATGTAATACTAATCTGCAAGTGTATTTTTCTTTTCTCAAGTTGTCAACTTATAGGGCCTACATTTCTCCTTAGCAATTTCTAAATACCAGTTTTGCCTGTCAAGAATAGGATATTCTTGCCTGATTTGAAAATGCCTAACAATACCAAAAGACACTCGAAAACACTAGGCCAGGGGCAGAAAACCGTCCGAGACCACTTCACACATCCAAATAAACACCGGAAGGAAGATCCTCTCGAGGATCAGAGTGACTCTGAATCTCTTGGAGATGGATCTCAACCCGACCTTACACCTCAGGTCAGATCACAACACCTGATAACTGAGGACACTCTCAAAAGAATGTTAGCAAACCAAACTATCTCCATAACTAAGGAAATTCAGCGCAATCATGCTGAACTCCGCAAGGACATCTCTGAGATTGGGGACAGAGTGGACTCCCTGGAAAGGAAACAGGACGATCTTGCCACCGATCATACCAACCTGTTGGCATACTCTGAATCTTTGGCAGACCAGATCAGCCAACTAGAATTTAAACTGGCCGATGTAGAGGATAGGTCTCGCAGAAACAACATAAGATTCAAAGGAATTCCGGAAGATGTCCAACCTGCAGAACTTCAAACTTTCCTGAAGGACCTATTTAGGGACCTGCTGGGCCCAACAGACGGATTTAACGATACCATGGAAAGAGCTCATAGAGCCTTACGACCTAGAACTGTCTCACAGGAGAATCCGAGAGACGTCATAGTCTGCTTTCATAGCTTTCCATTCAAAGACAGGCTCATGCAGGCGGCCTTCAGGAAACCGCAGATCTCAGAAAGGTTCAAAGATATACAGCTGCTGCCCGATCTATCTGCACACACTCTTCAACATCGTAGATACTTTCAGCCGGTCACACAGATTCTCCGCAGAGAGAACATCAAATACAGATGGGGTTACCCTACTAAATTAATAATTACAAAGGACAACAAGTCATTTACGGTAACCTCTCTGTCTCAGGGTACGACCCTCTTGGGTCAGTGGGGCCTTATGGCAGTGGACCCCAGGGGACCCCCCGCGACCCAATCCAAGCTGAGAGCTTCGGCCCCTGAGTGGTCGGTGAAAGAACAAGGACCGAAGAGACTTAAAACATTGCAGCCCCCAGATCCTACCCAATTGGAGTCCCGGCCCTCATGATAAGTGACACTTGTGGTTTTCCACACCTCAGGAACCTGACAGGCTACAGGAATGCCCACTTTGGCCTACCAGCTAAGTTTTGCTATTGGGCAGAGAAGCTGTGATGGTTTGGCCTCTCATATGCCCCTTCCAAGGTCTCCCCGGCCATATCTTATGGACTCACATATGCTAGGGTTAGGTGTTTAGAAATGTAATTATGATCTCTGTACTATCTTGACAGATCTACAGGCCCAACATATTTTACAGGCCTGATGTGATTAGACAAGTATACCTCTACCTTTCATGCTCTATATCCTATGGGATCATTAAATGTGGTGAATAATATGTTGATAAATGTAGCTACTAACTGTATGGGTCCGCGTTCCACCGCCTCACGACAGGCCTGGGTACTTTCTACCCCCTTTACGGCCAACGCAATTTACCTGGCCTTCGTATTTACTATGCCGGGGGTCCCTTGGCCGTGATGTGGTGGAACGTCTTTCCCTTTTTCCCACCCCTACTTTAGAGGGTTATACCAATGTAATAATGAGTGGGGCCTACACTGTCTTAAATATGCACCTATATATTCATATGTGTCTTCACTCCATTTTATATATTATGTTTATGTGTTTAGACCTTATTGCATTTTCTGTTCCTTGTCAGGTTTCCATGTTCAACTTGATGTTTTTGTTTGGGTTATGCCCTTAGCGGGTACATAGGTTGATACTCGCCCACTTGCACTTTTGTTTACCTCCTTATAGATTACCTATATAGATAATGGAGTGGGGCTGGACTTTCCAGCTCCCCTCGTCACATATTCGCTCTTAGCTCCCCCCCCACTGGTTAACCCACGCCAGGGTTCCAACTTGGTGGACTATTTCCACCTGTGCTGTCAGTACATTTCCTTCTCACGTGCTAACCACTCACCCCAACCCCTTACCTCTTCACACTTCCCACAGACAAGAGGATCTAGGTATCCTAAAAATTTCTCCTGCCCACTTACTTTCCTAGACAGGAGGTAGAGAATGTCCCATTTACGACTATGCACACATAACTCCAGAGGCTTAAATTCCCCCTACAAGAGGAGTTTACTTTCACGAATGTTACGTCACCACAACCCCGACGTAGTGTTTCTACAAGAAACACATTGGCTGTTATCTTCCCCCACTAGATTCCACTCCCGATCGTACACGACCATTGAGTGCTCCTCATTTATAAAAAAAGCTAGAGGGACCGCTGTCATGATTCACAGGAGGATAGCCTATGAGGAAATCCAGGTACTTAGGGACCCCCAGGCCAGATTCACAATAGTAGTATGTAAACTAGACCACATCCCGCACACCCTTGTCTCGATTTACTTACCCAATTCCCGCCAGCCTGCCTGTCTCAGGAAAATTTTGAGGTTGATTGACCATCATAAACAGGGCAGAGTCATAATTGCAGGGGACTATAACATGATTTGGGACGCCAACCTTGATCGTAAGGCATTAAACCCAAATAGGCCCTCCCCCCAACTGACCCTTCTCTCTACGAGATTCAAAGCAATCATGTCTGAGTTTGGATATTATGATATCTGGCAATCTCTACACACTACAGACAGAGACTTCACTCACTTCTCTCAGGTCCACAAAACCTATTCTAGGTTGGACCATATTTTTTGCTCGTCTGGGACCCTGGATTCAGTACTCCAATCCAACATTCCTCTATGCCCATGGTCTGACCATGACCCGGTGCTTGTTGATTTACAACTTAGTGACCCTTGTCCCCATAAAAGCAGATGGTCTCTCCCACGTAACATTTTAGTGGACATCCCTTTTAGGGAAGACCTACGAAGAGATCTTATAGATCTCATCCAACTCAATGATAATGGCCAGACCGCTGATGACACACTCTGGGGAGCCATTAAGGCAGTTACCAGAGGCTACATCATCCGTAAGCAAGCCCACATTAGGAAACTAGCTGGGCTCTCCCTAGCCCAAGCCCACTGTAAACTAAGACTATTGGAATCCGCTAACAGAACCACAGTCACGGAAGCGCTGTCTTCCCAGATCTCTGCGGTGCGCTCACATATCAACCATCTTGAATTGCGATGCACCCAAGAGAATCTCACTAGGCTCAAACAGATGTTTTATTATAAGGGCAATAGGGCAGACACACTGTTGGCGAATAAACTACGCCAACGGAACAGTACGTCCCGCATTCACCAAATCTTTTATAACAACCAGACTCACAAACTCCCCTCACAGATAGGGGACTGCTTCTCAGATTACTACTCAAAGCTTTACGATCTTGAGGGTAATGAGATCAAGGCCCCTGCCTCCACTCAACAGATTAGAGACTTTCTCGATTCCTTAAACCTACCCTCCCTTTCGACGGAACAACAGGAGTACCTGACTAATCCGTTCACTCAGTTGGAAGTCAAACAGGTCATCCAGCGACTCAAATCACTTAAGGCCCCTGGTCCTGACGGATTTCCTGCACAGTTCTACAAAACCTACAACCAAGAACTAGTGCCGCTTCTCCTTAGGTTTTTTAACAGTGCCAGGCAAGGAGGAAGCTTTAAAAGAGAATTTTTGGAAGCTGAGATCATTATGATCCCGAAACCAAATAAAGACCCCTCTCTTTGCCCCAACTATAGGCCTATTTCGCTTATAAATGTGGACATAAAAATCTATTCCAAGCTTATTGCGAATCGAATTTGCAAACTTCTGCCTACCCTGGTCAACCCAGACCAAGTGGGGTTTATATACAACCGGGAGGGCCCAGATAACACCAGGCGCCTTATTAATATAGTTTGTGAATCGACAAGAATGAACAAGCCTTTCTCGGTTATCGCTTTAGATGCCGAGAAGGCCTTCGATAGGGTTAGATGGAGCTATCTCTGGGAGACCCTCGACGTCCTTAAATTCCCCCTTGATATACGCCTTGCTATCCAAGCCCTATATTCCAACCCCACAGCTTCAGTTAGGGGAATGGGGTTCCATTCAACTCCGTTCCCCATCCGAAATGGCACGAGGCAGGGATGTCCTCTCTCCCCACTTCTGTTCGCCCTAGCAATAGAGCCACTTGCAGAAACTATACGCACTAACAAGGCCCTGATGGGTATTACACTCTCGGGCTCTAAACATAGCATCGCCCTATTTGCTGACGACGTGACAGTGTTTTCAGCGGACCCTCTCCATACCATCCCTAAACTTCTGGATATACTGGAGGCCTTTGGCTCTCTTTCCTTTTATAAACTTAACGTCCCTAAAACAGAAATTTACTGGTGGGGCTTTCCCCAAAAATACATCTCGGCCCTCCAGAGGCAATTCGATTTTAAATGGTCTAGTAAAAATATCACACACCTTGGAGTCAAAATATCAAACGACCCGAAACAAATGGTCAAAGATAACTTTCCACCTTTGCTGGCAGATTTGCGAGCGCTAAAAAACACCTGGGACCATAAGAACATCTCTTGGATGGGCCGCATAGCCTCTCTCAAGATGTCATTCCTCCCATGGCTCACCTATCTGTTTAGGTGCCTACCGATCAGGGTACCCTCCCACTTACTGTTGCAATTCCAAAGCGAATGCACCAAATTCATTTGGCAGAATAAAACCCAGAGGATAGCCCACAAAACACTCCAGTTCCCGGTTCATTTGGGGGGATTGGCCTCCCCATCCATACTTAAGTATTACGAGGGAGCCATGCTTACGCATATCTCCCAGTGGGGAGTTTTGCAATCTCAAGACAGGTGGAGAGATATCGAACAAGCTTCACTGCCCTTTGATATCTATTTAAAAGATTTAATCTGGACTCCAGTCCACAGCCGCAGATCCTTGAACATCCATAACCTAGTAATCATAGAATGCCTGGAGGTTTGGGATAAGATCCGGCATCGTAAGCTGATCGCGCCGCATCCCTCCCCAATTACCTCTATCCCCGGCCTCTTTACGGGCCTCCCAGATACACACCCCAACACATGGGCTAGAATGGGGGTGACACAAGTTTCGGATCTCTGGTCTACGGCCAGCGAAGACGGTTATATCAGTTTGTCTAGGGACAGTCTTGGTAAAGACGTCCCACCCCACCTCCACTTCGAGCTTACTAGAATTAAGAGCTTCCTATCTAGCTGGGGTTTTTCCCCCTCCGCTACGCGCCCACTTACTCCATGGGAGTCTACTTTGAAGGGAGGGCGTAGACTATACAAACCTCTGTCGAGACATTACTGTCTACTAGAGGGCACCGTGCCCCCAGACCTGGCCCCGCATTTGAACAAGTGGGACACCATTCTCCACACTAGAATCCCGGCTAGTGCCTGGCAAGGATCTCTTACCCTGACCAAGAAATCCTTGCATTGTGTGACAATGTTTGAAACACACTATAAAGTTATCTCTCAATTGTACCTGGTCCCAGTCTGATTAGCCAAGATGTTCCCGACGTCCTCCCCACAATGCTGGAGGGAATGTGGGGCCCAGGGGAGCATGATCCACATCTGGTGGGACTGCCCCAAGCTGTCTCACTTGTGGAGCTTATGTTTCCGCACTCTATCTGCTCTTAAGATACAATTGCCCAAAAGCCCTGCCACAGCACTCCTACACTTGAACTTACATACCCTCCCCAAACACCAACAGATCTTTTGTATTTATCTTCTGACCTCGGTTAAAACCTGCATTGCTAGATGCTGGAAGAAAACTTCCCCCCCTGGATGGTCTGATATCCTTAGGAACATGGCCTACTTACAGGCCATGGAAAGGGATATATTCTATAGTCTGGACAAAAGTGACCTGTTTGAGATGGTTTGGGCCGACTGGACGGAAACACACGACACCACATGGCTCCCCCAGGTCAGGGTATAGTAACGCACATATCTCCTGCTCTTGACGAATTCTGATAGATACTTTCCTTCCCTTTCCTCCCTCCCCACCCATAAGGATGAACCCTACCCCTTCATTCCCCCCCCCTTCCTTTTTTCTTTGGTAATAACTCATGTAATGTACTGACTTCTATCTCGGATACTTTAACAATTTAGCTGTATCCTTTCCAACGATCTATCTCCTTTTTGTTTGTTCGTATTTCATTCTAACAATCTAGGATTTGCTTTGTACTATGATATGCAGGGGATCTGTGAATCCCCAGACAATGTTATTCTTGTTAAAACAAATAAAAAAATATTTAAAAAAAAAAAAAAAAATTTGGACTTGTAATATGAAAAAAAAAAAAATTAAAACGGGAGAAAAAAAGATTCCAGCGAACCTGTCTGGCTGATAAAGTACGAGTGGATTTTAAATACTGGAGGTTTCTATGATCCGTGTATATCAGAGTTGGTATTGTAGTGCCCTCGAGGAGGTGACGCCAATGCTCCAAAGAGAGTTTGATGGCTAACAATTCTTTGTCACCGATAGGGTAATTTTGTTCTGCTGAATTTAAAGTCCTCGAGTAAAATGCCACAGGATGAAGTGGTTTTGTCAAACTCTCTCTTTGTGACAGGACTGCACCAATTGCATGATTGGATGCATCAACCTCCAAAATGAACTGTAACTTGGAGTCTGGGAAACGGAGTATAGGTGCAGAGGTAAACATTTGTTTGAATAAATCAAAAGCATGCTGAGCTTGTTGTGTCCACTTAAAGGGAGTATGACCTTTAGTGAGGGAAGTGAGTGGTATAGCTATCTTAGAAAAGTTTTTTATAAATTTGCGGTAAAAATTTGCAAACCCCAAAAATGATTGAACTTGTCTAACATTTTTGGGTGTAGGCCAATTCAAGACTGCTTCAACCTTTTTGTTTTCCATTGAAATACCCGTGGGAGAAATTTCATACCCCAAAAAAGTGATAGACTGTGTGTTAAAGAGACATGTTTCTGCTTTAGCATATAAATGGTTACCCCTGAGTCTAGATAGTACTTGTCTAACGTGAGAGATGTGTTGTTGGTATGTTTTGGAGTATATCAAGATATCGTCAAGATAAATGACAACGAAAATATCGAGTATATCTCTAAAAATGTCATTTATGAGGTGCTGAAACGTCGCGGGGGCATTACATAACCCAAAAGGCATTACGACATATTCGAACAACCCGTAACGGGTTCGAAATGCCGTAAGCCACTCATCGCCAGATTTAATTTGGATGAGGTTATAGGCACCCCTTAAATCCAGTTTGGTGAAAAACTGTGCACCCTCCAACCTCTCTATGAGCTCAGGAATAAGAGGTAATGGGTAACGGTTTTTAATCGTTATCTTGTTTAATTGTCGATAATCGACAATGGGTCTAAGTGAACCGTCTTTATTCTTTACGAAGAAAATCCCTGCACTAGCAGGTGAGGTAGAAGGTCAGATGAAACCTTTTTTCAGATTTTCCTCTAAATAAGACTTTAGGTGTGATAACTCTGGGTTGGAAAGTGGGTATATATGCCCTGTAGGGATTTCTGAACCTGGTATAATCTCTATAGGGCAATCATACTTCCTATGGGGCGGTAAGTTTTCAGATTCTGCTTTACTAAAAACATCAGCAAAGTCCTGGTAAACCTCAGGAAGCTTGACAACGGGAGGAAGTTCAGTTGTATGTAAAGCAGTAGCTGGAAAACAAGTAGTAAGACAATATTTTGAATTAAAGGAAAGAGTTAAATTAGACCAATCAATTTTGGGGTTATGTGTATGAAGCCAATTTATCCCTAGTACGATAGGTGAGATAGGGGAAGGGATAATATCAAATGTGATGTACTCCCTATGATGGTCAGTAGAAGAAATAAGTAAGGGAATGGTCTGATACTCTACTGGACCATCTGGAATAGGATTACCATCAATTCCCCGTAATAACACAGGAGACTTTTTTTTTACTATAGGTATTTTATTTGTATGGGTAAACACACTATCAATATATGATGCTGTAGCTCCAGAATCAATGATCGCGGAACCCATGACCCGGTGAGACTCCCACTGTAAGAGAAGAGAGAGTTGTAAATAAGGAGTGGGTGAATGTTGGGTGGTACAACAAAAAGGCTGAATATAAGTCTTACCCTTATTTTGTTTTTGCAAGGAAGGGCAATCTCTAACAGTATGTGACTCAGAAGCACAATAGAGACATAAGTTATTTGACCTTCTCCTGTTCTTTTCCTCTGTTGTGAGTGGGCCTTTAGTGAAACCTATGTCCATAGGCTGAGGAGTGGTCACAGGAGGTGTGTAATGTTTTTTAGGGTAATTTTCATGATAGGAGCACTCCTGTTGTCTCTCCCTGAGACGCCTATCAATGGTGATGCTTAGTGTCATCAATTCCTCAAGGGTTTGGGGTAACTCAGAACGGGAAAGCTCATCCTTTATGCCTTCTGAGAGGCCCAACCTAAATTGGTTTCTCAGTGACAGATTATTCCACTGTGTGTCCTTAGCCCATTTTTTAAACTCAGTGATATAATCTTCGACTAATCTTTTCCTTTGTTTAAGGTTTCTCATTGCGTTCTCTGCTGTAATTTGCTTATAGGGATCCTCATACAGGTTTCCCATGGCAAGAAAAAAATTCTCCAGAGAGTTTAGTATCTCATCGTTGTTTTCAAAGTAAGAGTTAGCCCAGGTACGGGGCTCACCTCTTAGATAGGAGATAACTGTGAGAACTCTAGCTCTGTCATTTGGATATGTATGGGGTTTTAAAGAAAATAGAAGACAGGCATTCTTGAAATCTCTGTATTGAGACCTATCACCACTGAATTTCTCTGGGGTGCTAACCTGGGGCTCTAGTATGGGGACCCTCTTATCCACAACATCTCTAATGTAAGCCTTCATGGTGTCATTTTCAACTTTCAGAGTGTTTAAAGCTTCGGTGAGCAGATCAACCCTCTGTGTGAAGTTCAGCAAATGGGTATTCATCCCAGCTGGATCCATGAGGAAGGGCTTAGTATTATGTCAGGGTTTGCTGAAACAAAATTCCCTTATGTTTTGATAATAGATAAAAATTAAGGACCACAACTGCTGGGAGACTGAATGTAGGCAATAGTTTGTTTTGCATTTGTGATAAGTTTGGATAACATATAAATATACCTTGGCAACAATGAAAAACTGGCAATCACTATGCAATGTTTAATATACAGGTAGGGATTACACATACACCCTATGGCTGCCACATGTATCAGGGTTGACACTGTGATGGAAAAAATAATAGCAGCAGGGGTAAATGTTAATCTGTCCTGAGGTACAGGGGTTCACAACTGAGTGTATAGTAGCAGTAATATAAACCAAGACATACTCAGAGGAACACTGTGGTAACATAAGTATAGAGGAGAACGTAATAAAACTCTCATAAGCTGATTAAGTAGAAATAAAGTCACAGTGCGGCAAAAAGTAGGCAGAGAGATAGATTGATGTAATGAACTAATAATTTACTCACAAACTCCTTAGACTCTGTATACTGAATGGAACGCAGGAGGCAAAAGGAAACTCCGGAGAGCTAGCAGGCTTCAGGACTCCGGCGAGATGCAGAGTAAGTCGCAGCCGGCGATGACGTCACCGCGTTCCAGTGTAGAGCAGAGGAGGAAGCAGGTATGGAGAGCGGAAGGCTTAGAGAGATATGCAGGGGACAGAGCAACAAAATGGTATGACCTATACAAAGAAATAACGATTGAGCAGAGATTACAGATTAAGGTGCAACCGGTTATCAAGTAGAGTAAAAGGATATTAAATCCAGACGGTGACAGCTTGAAACAGGACCAAGTAGAAATCCGTGTAGGTAGTTTCCAGGCAAAGGCTCACAGAATTGAACAACTTCAGAACTGCAATACTAAGCAATGAGCTTAGCAAGGAGGAGCCTTAAATAGGCAGAGGGAAAGGTTATTGCTGACGTTAAAGGGACATTGAACTGTGAGCTAGATTCCTGACAGTTATCTACATCCTCTGTCAATAATGGTTGCGCATCACTATCACTCATTTCTTCCAACTGATGTGTAAATAACTCCTCTGACAGATCAAGTGAAGCGGCTGTGGTGCTAGTGTTGGTGGTGGCAGCAGGCAGGCGAGTGGTAACTTGAGAGGTGCCCGAAGCTAAGCTGGAGGAGGATAGTGCGTCAAGGTTCCGAGCGGAAGCTGTAGAAGATTGGGTGTCCTGTGTTATCCAGTCAACTATGTCCTCAGAAATGTTCGAGTTCGGGGTACGTGGCCTCTGAACACTGGGCATTATTCTAGGGCCAAAGGGAATCACAGCACCACGAACACGACGGCCCCTGCGGGGTGGCCTGCCTCTGCCTGTCATTATTTTTTCCGATTAGTGGTACTATGCGTGCAAGCTACTGTGACAACAGATATGAGTGGCACTGTGCACTGGCAGAAGTTGGCAGAGTAGACGCTGTAGGCCTGACACACACGCTTGCAGACAAAGACACACTGCTATTCAATCTATTACAGTAAAAAAAAATTTTTTTTTTTAAATCTACACTACTGTTACACCAGATATGAGTGGTGGCACTGGGGTGACACTGTGCCCTGGCAGGCAGGCACTGAAACGCACACGTGTGAAGGAAACTGACTGCTATTATTTAACACAGTCAAAAAAGTGTTTTGTTTTTTTAAATCTACACTACTGTTACACCAGATATGAGTGGTGGCACTGGGGTGACACTGTGCCCTGGCAGGCAGGCACTGAAACGCACACGTGTGAAGGAAACTGACTGCTATTATTTAACACAGTCTAAAAAGTGTTGTTGTTTTTTTAAATCTACACTACTGTTACACCAGATATGAGTGGTGGCACTGGGGTGACACTGTGCCCTGGCAGGCAGGCACTGAAACGCACACGTGTGAAGGAAACTGACTGCTATTATTTAACACAGTCAACAAAGTGTTTTGTTTTTTTAAATCTACACTACTGTTACACCAGATATGAGTGGTGGCACTGGGGTGACACTGTGCCCTGGCAGGCAGGCACTGAAACGCACACGTGTGAAGGAAACTGACTGCTATTATTTAACACAGTCAAAAAAGTGTTGTTTTTTTTAAATCTACACTACTGTTACACCAGATATGAGTTGCACTGGGGTGACACTGTGCCCTGGCAGGCAGGCACTGAAACGCACATGTGTGAAGGAAACTGACTGCTATTATTTAACACAGTCAAAAAAGTGTTGTTTTTTTTTAATCTACACTACTGTTACACCAGATATGAGTTGCACTGGGGTGACACTGTGCCCTGGCAGGCAGGCACTGAAACGCACATGTGTGAAGGAAACTGACTGCTATTATTTAACACAGTAAATAAAGTGTTGTTTTTTTTAAATCTACACTACTGTTACACCAGATATGAGTGGTGGCACTGGGCAAGTGGGCACAGGATACGCTGTGAGCCTGACACACACGCTGGCAGGCAGGCAACTGCTATTAGATTACACAGGAAAAAAAAAAAAAGAAGTCCTAAAAAGGGCTTTTTGGGGTGCTGTCCTTACAGCAGAGATCAGATGAATCCTTCAGGACTGTAGTGGACACTGAATACACTAGCCTAGCTATCGATTTCCCTATTAATCAGCAGCAGCTACACTGTCCCTCCTCTCCCTAAGAATGCAGCTTCCGAATGAATCTAAAATGGATGCTGTCCAGGAGGTAGGAGGGTCTGGGAGGGAGGGTCTGCTGCTGATTGGCTGGAATGTGCCTGCTGACTGTGAGGTACAGGGTCAAAGTATTACTCAATGATGACGAATAGGGGTCGGATCGAACATCGCATATGTTCGCCCGCCACGGCGAACGCGAACATGCTATGTTCGCCGGGAACTATTTGCCGGCGAACTATTCGCGACATCACTATTTGGTCAATATTCAAGTTCATCTCAATACTTTAATAGATAAGGAAGAGAGCGCTTACAGCTTAATAGGAAGCAAATTAAAATGGCATATAGCTGAGATGGGATATCATTTATAAAATATGTGACCGCAGTCTAAAGTTTATTACAACAGATAATATTACATTAAAAAGTAGCATGGATCCATGATACATACATAAAGATATGAAAATTAAAAACAAATGACGTCTAGCTAGAGTAGTGCACAGACCTGAACAAACAGTCTAGCAATTTGGCAGTATGAATAGGGGTATACAGTATAACAACAAGTATAAATACGATATAAAATGTCTAAAACATAAGATTGGTCTGTGATGTGTTATAAAACTGTGACCAATAAAAAATAAAAAGCTCCAAAATAGTGTCTAATATGGTGATCCAAACAAGGGTCCAAAAAAATGTGATAATCGGATAAGTCTCAAAAAATCCAAAATTAGAAGCAAAAAAGTGTCCACGAAGAGAGTCGAATCCTCAACTTAAAAGTAAATCCATATGATAGTGGGTATCCAAAATTCACAAAGGAGTGTTCAAAAAAAAAAAAAAAATGTAGTGGCAAACAACTGTGGTAAAAATCGTGATAAAAAAAGAAATTTGAAAGGGCATACAATATAAAACGTGCTTCCAAATGATGGTTAAAAAACTAGTGTCAGTAGAAAAAATGTAGAAAACAAACTTGTGTCAGTGGCTAAATAACAGTTTAACCATATGAAGAGTTCTTTAACCTGTAAATGAAAACAAACAAACAATGGTGCAATACGTTTTTACACTTTGCAGAAAATAGGGAATAAGCTTACCAGTATGTCTGCGTCTACGCGTTTTTGGCCTATATCAAGGCCTTTCTCAAGACTCATAGTCTAAATACTTTTTTGCCCCACTGTATAATATGAAGTTTGGTGAAATAAATATTCTATGGTTGTTCCAGTAAAGAGCAAGTTAAAAAATGAATGGAAGGTCCCCTGGCAAATGTTCTCTGTTACCATAGACCTATGCTTGCAGCCCAGGTAAAGCCGCTGTCAAACGAGATATAAAGATATATTTATGTACTTTTGGTGCAAGGGGTTAAGCATCAATAATATTTTTAATTTTTTTTTTTATAAAGATTTTTATTGAGGTTAAACTTTCACATACATATTGTCAGTATATTTATTAAAATCTTAATAGTTGCTCTCCAAATAATATATCAGCTTATGGCAGGGTTACAACACAATATACTTAAAAATAGAAACCCTTAATCAACATGCATCTACTATAAACCATACAATTAATATAAATATCGGAATTCTTTTATTTAGTTAATATCCATGAACATCTTTGAAATATATTTGTAATAAAAGGAATATGAAATATTATATGCGCTTGACAACTATTTCAATATGCTATGCAAAGTTCATACACGCTTACCTTTAAAACCAACCTTATTTATAAATAGCCTTTAACATCCAAGCAACAGTGCTTATAATCAATAGGGTAATATATATATTCTGCTATTAAACTGAAATTTATCCTAATACAAAATTAACTTACAATATCAGAACTTGCACAGATGAGTTACTTAGCCAATCAGATACAGATTTAAACAATATAGCTGTGACTACCAATTTAAAATACAATTTATTTCTCTGAATTATTATTATATATTTGCATAGATAAACAATTTAAGATTGGGATTAGTTTAACAATACATAGGCTATGAAATGCTAACTTAAAATCCAAACTGTTTCTTTAACTCTGCTACATACAGCAATAGTAAATGCTTACTTTAAATGCTTGCATACAAATAGGCAGGCTAAGAGCTATCTAAAACAATGACACACAGTTTAAAAGTACAATCTGCTCTTTAAATCTATTAACTGTAATGGCTATGCATATAACTTATCTTACAAAAAAAACCTTGTATACATCACCAAATAAACAGCAATCCAGTTTTCAATGTTTCTCAACAGATCCAATTTCACCTCAGAAATTCAAAATTGGGGATAATGCATATGGAGTCCAATAGTAGGTGTGTGCTTTAATAATAACCACAGTAGTTATTCCTTTCAGGATCAGCCAACAACCTTCCTCCTTATCAGTCTCTATGCTGGGGTTTAAATCATCTGATTTCACCCCTCCCCTTTTTTGGTTATTATCAGTCATTGGTGAGTATTGGAAACGCCCACGGCCTTGTCCCTGGTCCGCTCTTAGAGTTGAAACATGGATTGGTCTATTTGGTAAGTGTGTTGTCAAGGAAATGTATCTTTGCAACAACCAATCATCTCATGGCTGCAATTTCGCATCATAACACTAGGTGGCAGCAGACAGTACAACACAAACAAATACAGCAAGATCATTTCTAAACATTTTTAGACAGTGAAATATTTCTTTAAACTATGTAATAACTGCCATAATTTCTTGTATTAATCTCTCCCAATATTAATTATAGATGAAGCAGCATCAGATCAATTTCCTGATCGTTTTGATATGAGACATCATGTTTTATATTATTAACATTTTATTATATTAAGGCAATTTAATACTGCTAATTATTAGCTTAAAATGCATTATGATTTTATCAGTATCCTGGCATTTCTATACAAATAACAGCTTATTTTTATATTTCCAATAGTTCTGTCTGCATTGTGTTCTCTACGATCCATCTGAAAAATAGAAGATTTATGTTATATATATGCACTTCAAATATGGGATTATTAAAATGGCTATTTAATCTATACTAATTCTGAATTTATTTCCTATATAAATATCCCATGCAGCAATTATCTATTAATACAATGCGTTTATATTTATTATCATATAAAAGACCGTCACATATCCATTAAAAATATATATATTTTCTTATAATGCTGAAATGTATTTTACCTGCCTATAACATAGTTGTTTTAAGATTTTATTGTGAGCCATTTGCTTTCTTTGTGTTACCCTAAGGTCTTCACTGCCCTTTCAGTAACTTTAGATTCCAGACTTTTCGTCTCTTACTCACCACATGGAGTCCCCTGCACCTAAGTGCAAATGCTGAAACTCTCATAAGATTTGTCACCTGAGCTAGATTCTTAGGTACATTGGGAGGGGTAAATAGATTTTATCTCACATTCCCAAGCAATCACACATATGGTTTCTGAAACTGTGGCTACATTTTAATTAAATCAAATACCTTAGTGTCAAGCCTTTGGAGACATCCTGGAGATGTGTATTCAGAATTTTACCTGTGTTAATTTTCAGTTCCTTGTGTTTATACAATTGCATAATTTAGCATATTGAGTGAGGGAGATCTCTCAGAAACAATCCTTTGTTCTACAAGCAATGTGCACATCCACAGACTTATTAAATAAAGACAAATATACTTCTATATATTATTTAATAATATTTCAAATATCTTGACAATATACATCAAGAATGACTTGGAATACGAAAAACAGCAATACAATGATAGCATGCCATAATGAACTAGGAAAAACACAATGCACATACATATAACAACAGATATGATTGCATGAAAAATACCTCATTTTTACTATATATAAGTCCCTTTATATGTAAAGTCTAAATAACAATCAACAATTATTTCCCCCTTTTTGAAAAGAAAACAGCCACTCTTGGACTGTAAACCATTTAATAAAATTAAGTAGGAAGAAGTGTATGGGAAAGGGGATGAGAAAGGAGGGTCTCTTATGGGTCCATTAGTAAATGTTACCCAATATGTGGGTATGGGAATCCTCATGGAGAAAGCTAGGTGCATAAGAGATGTAGAACTTTGTCTAGTCTAACATATACTGTAGATATAAAGTTAGCAATGAGCTGTGGAGCTACGAGTTATTGGCGAAAGAGCTGGGTAACAGGTCATTTGTGAGGGCGTAAGGGATAGGTAGTATTATGGAATATATAAACTTCTTTAACCATATATAGACACAGTAGAGATCCTGAATGAGCTAAAAAACCTTTGAGGTGACTGGATAGAATGGTTCCCTTTAGCGTAACAGATCTATGCACCAGTCTAGGAACAGTGTGAGCACAGTGAGTAACAAACATCATGGCACATATTCCTGAAGGTGATGCGCTATGAATAAATTCAGGTTACTGCCCAGTATAAAATGCCAACACCTATCAGCCTAGTAGAACACATGCTAAACATATTAAACCATGATTATAGAGCCTCATCGCATTCTTTATGTGTATGCGGTTATTGTACGGGCTAGTCATGAACATATAGTCGGATTCTTCAATGGGAGTATAGAGAATAAATGATCTAAGCCTGTAAAAATTTATCCCAAAGTACTGAATTGCTATCCTAGGGGGTTATACATATATATTAAGACCAATAGACATTTAGATAGACTGTTTATACAAGACTACAAAGGACATTCTTAGATGTAAACAAAGTGCACAAGTCCCCAAATCAAGCCCGAAGGCCGTCAATAATGATTAGTCCAGGTCTCACAAATCGGGGAGTTGGAGGGAAGTAGTTGTATTTACCCAGTACCTGGTTCTGAAGCACCAATAATGTCCCTGAGTTGTAGGCAGTGTGTCCATTAATCTAAATTTCCAGACCTTAACGTCCTCATGTGTGGCACTATTACCCATAAAGATGCTGGTAGGGGACCGTCCTGGTGTGGGTAGCGCTTCATCATGGGCATCTGTCTTTCAACCCACTCCTGATGGCTCGCTATGAGAGGCTGTTATAGGGGCGTTAAGTCCAGGGTTAAGCGAGTGGCTGACCAAATGGCCCGGCCTAAACAAATATTTGCATCAATAATATTTTTGCTGATTTAAAATAATTTGAAACATGAGAGTCTTTTTCTTCAAAGTATTTTGAAAATATTTTATTAATTGAGTCTTTAATTTTATTAATTAACAGCTATCTTACCTGCTTTATTTATTATTTATCATTGCTGGTGTATTTAATATATATAACTGTTCTAGGTCAGTTTGACATTATCCCAAACCTTTTCTTGATTGACTCAGATGTCATCTGTGTTTTATAAACATTTTGTGACCACTTCTGCACCTTTCCTGTAAGTCTCCTTGTGTTTAATTAGTAAAGCTTCTGTGTTTTAATGACCAATAATCTACCGTGTTGCTATATTTATTTCATAAAGCTGTCATGTGTCAGTGTTCTCTCTATTAATGAAACAAATCCCTCTTGTTTCATTTGGAGGTTCTCGCTATACTTTGCACTGGGTCTAAAACAGAACTTACTATAGACCTCAGACAATGCCTCTCTTTTACTTTCTATTCTGTTTCTTGCAACATGAAATAATATCAGATTTTAATGTTACCTTGGCTGATTCCCAAAATGTTATTGGATTATTTATAAATTCCTCATTGTTTATAGCAAATTCAGACCATTTAATCTTCTGAGTTATTTAAATATCCAGAATAAAAAAAAAATATATTTTTAGATGTAACTTTGCTATAAGAGAGTAAAACTGCAGCATGATCTGTATTAGTGACCACATTACATTCCTGTACTTCTTTACCCCAACTGGAAGATATAAGAAATAAATCTATACTAGAAAATGTTGAGTGCACTTTTGACAAACAAGTATATCCTCTATCTACAGGCTAAACGTTTGTCCAGATGAACATTGTATTGATTATTCACTAATGATTTATGTCATAAATTAAGCATAATTATGCAATTTGCTAGAGGGTCCACTGGGGGCAGTGTATAGAATTCATTTCCAGGCAGTGACATCATAGACCAGCCTACCTGATATAGTACCTCCCATGTTTAGAGTAAATTGGGGAACTTTGAAAAGGTTTGTCTCTTTCCACCATGAGCGAGCAAGGAGTAAAGACTGGAGTTGATGCTGGGCCCAGCTGGCAGGCTGGGCCCTGTAGATTAGAATTTGTACTGTTGTGAGTATTGTTTTGATTCTTGCTTGTTTTTATTGTATTGTAATATGTTATCACTGTGTTGAGTATTGTTTCTGTCTTTTGTACTAGTATTGTTTTATTGTATTAACTTTTAATATGGATTGCCAAGTAAATTGTCAATTGATATTATACTGTTTTGTGTGATTTTCTTCCACATATTCGACCATAAAACCAAGAACTAAAAAATATTAATGTTGTAATTTGGTTGCATTTTAATTTATTTATTGATATTCATAAATTATTGATGCCTAACTTAACATTTGGCGACGAGGATGGGATTATGCTTGAATATTGGAGAAAATACAAATGTCTGGCTTTAAAAGTTACAGTAACTTGTGTGTCTTTGTAGATGAATGAATGAAAGAATAGATGATGCATTGTACCCAGTTTTTATTATTTCTGCCTGTGCAAAGATATATCAAATGTGTGAATCAATGTGCAAAACCTGTATACAGAAAGTTTAATATTATTATGTTTATTGGTGTAGAAGATAGAAATTAATTATTGTAATTTTCTATTTAAATTGTTGATGTTTTTTAGAAGCCTTTTATTTTGTGCCACTGGCTGACCATTTGGTAGCCACATGGTGTGTGTTGAGGCCTAGTGTAATTTACATATGAAAAGACCTTTAGCAGTTCACATTGAAACTTGTTAAACTAGTTTTTGTTTTTGTTTTTCCTGCCTCCATAATGAAAAACACAGATTTGGTTTAAATCTGTGTTATTTAGCTAGAATCACCATTTATTTTTATTTTTTTGGTTTGTGTTCTTATTAATTCTTTTCTCTGTTTTTTTACAGGAAGAAAAAAGGAAAGTTTAGTAGAGTTAACATTTAATAATATGCAGTGTAGTATGTTTATATAAAATATATAATGATGACTAGTGGGATAAAGACCATCCTTTTAACAGAGGAAAGTGCAAAGCCATTGTGTTAAGATATAGTGTACACCTCAGCTAGCAGCTGCAGCCAGGGGGAGGAGCTTTTCTTTTGTTACATTGTGTGAGCAGTCTTATCTGTATATGCCTAAAGTAACCATTGTATGGAGTATGTCTTTCAGTTTTAACATCCAGGACCAAGGAGTTACAGTGGAAATGGTAACATAAGTTAAAGGGACAGTCTACACCAGAATTTTTATTGTTTAAAAAGTTAGATAATCCCTTTATTACCCATTCCTCTGTTTTGTATAACCAACACAGTTATATAAATATATGTTTTACCTCTGTGATTACTTTGTATCTAAGTCTCTGCAATGCTGCCCCTTTATCTCAGTGCTTTGGACAGACATGCAGTTTAGCCAATCAGTGTAGACTCCTAAATAACTCTGCGGGAGCAAGCACAATGTTCCAACTGTGAAAAACTTTCAAAATGCTCTGAGCTAAGAGGCGGTTTTCAACGGTTTAGAAACCAGTTTGAGCCTACCTAGGTTTAGTTTTTGAAAAACACCACCAAGTGAACAAAGCAAATATAATGATAAAAGTCAGTTGGAAAGTTGTTTAAAATTGCATGCCCTATTGAAATCATGAAAATTTAATTTTGACTAGACTGTCCATTTTAAGTAGCAGAATGCCACTGTCACTACAATGTGCAGCTGTGCAGGCCCTTTGCCGTGAGGTTTAGTATGAAGCGCTCTAAGAGTTGTGGATACATGTCCAGGAGAAAGTCTGAAAGATGAGGAACTTATCCAATGGTTGTGGTGGGGTTGTTTGAATTGCAGGCATAATGGCCTATAACCTTTAACAGAGTTGGAAGAGGATTTGTAGTTCACTTCACTAAATTTATATGTCCGGTAGGATTAAAAGATGGGAAGCATACCCATAGCTGTCATTGAGACATATTGGCCCATAATCCTTTACTGATCCGGAAAGAAATGCTGTATGTTCTGCATTTCTAAATTTGAGGAGATGGAAAGCATGTCCATAGCTGTTATGTGATTTCTTTTTGGAATTGAAGACATATTGGTCCATAGCCCTTAAACGAGCTGGAAGAGGTAAGCTGCATGTTTGCTCCTCTATAAAAATTAATGTGGGGAAGGCAAAAGGTAGGAAATGACCCCATTAGTCCCTGTGCAAGGGTAGTGGCTACAGCCTTCAACCCGATGATGTAGGAACATTTGTGGTTTAGTTTATGGGGCGGTCACCTCAGGATAAACACAGGATAAACACATTTGTGTACAAAGAGAGAAGCGCTCTACCAGGAACGAACAACAGCTCAGTGGCTTGTTCTATGGCGATTTACCACCCGGAAGCAGCCTCTTTTAGACCAGTGTGCTTTTCACGGAAGAAAACTTTCCTGAAATATATCAGTCTGATCCCGCCAAGTAAGGTCAGTCCAGCACCGAAATACCAGGCAATTCTCCTCTGAACAAGGAACATGACAACCCCAGACGATCGTTTCGGCCTCCTATGGGCCTCGTCAGTGAGGTGCAGCCACATTCCTCTAAGCACACTGGGCAAGGAGTCCACGTCTGGTTTCCCCCATCACCCATAACATTTGTGGCCTAGCGGGAGGGCAGAAGTAGAGGAAACCGTAAGTGCCTGTGCAAGAATAGTGGATAATGCCCAAATCCTGAGGGGTGGAGAGATATTTATAACTCTGTATGTTAAATAGGGAGGAGAAAGTAGCTACAAGCTGGTACTTTAAGTTGCCAGAATGATTATATAATTATATATACATACTTGCTAGTGTTGGATCTTGTATGCTATAAATGACCGGGAAGGTAATTATGACCTGTGCTCTTTCCTTTTAGATATAACAGAGGTGAAAACGGAAACATGGTTACGATCCAATCCAAGAAGAAGACTATTGTTTAAATTCTGATCTAATGTGTTTTATATTATTGCATTGCATTTAACATGTGTATACTATGATCTCATGCATACCTCTTATAAGTTAATGACAGTTGCACAATGCTTCTTTAATTAAGGTGACTTATACAAAGTTATTTAGCAGGTGAATGGGTGAGGGTTTTTGACCTTTTTATTCTGGTTGGGCTATTAATTGGTTGCATTTATCCCTTTTGGGTTTGCATTTAGAACTAAGTAGGAAGGATTGCAATACATACCACTATCATTGCAAGGTATTAGAATGTCAGCATGGAGACAGCAACTTGGAGTTAAGAGGAATAAGAGAGAGTAGGCATTTTGGTTAAATAACATATGTGTTAATAGTAAGGGTGATTCATTTTTTTGTTTTATTTGGGGTTTAGTTAACAGTCCCAACAAGATAAGTTTGATTTCCAGTTTAATCTGTGAAGACTCTGCTGATATTGTTGTGTTTATCAGTGAATTAGGAGTGGCGTGGATGTATAGAGACAATTCTCAGGAGATATGTATAGGTATTTTATCTATCTCCATAGGGTAAAATATACTTAAGACACCACAACCAAATAGTAACTTGTGATAATTGGCACAAAGTGATCAGTCGACCATCATTGCCTGTGTTCAAGAACTTTCCAGCAAGAGGATTTTATCTGCTGTTTCTGTCTGTGTACGTCAATGCCTGTGTTATTTCATTTAAGAACTTTCCAGCAAGTGGATTTTATCTGCTGTTTCTGTCTGTGCACGTTTTATCTGCTGTTTCTGTCTGTGCACGTCAATGCCTGTGTTATTTCATTTAAGAACTTTTCAGCAATGGGAATTTTATTGCCACTCGGGAGCCATAAGAAGAGGCCACACCTCTGGACACCAAGCTCATCTTTTATTGTGAGAAGAAGAACTGCAGCTGAGAGTAATGGGAGTAGGTAACAAAAAAAGGAGCAGGAGCCTGTGTTACGTGAAGGTGGTAAAGGAAATAAAGAAAAATCTATGACCACAAAACACAGAATAGTCCCTGCACACACGAACTGTTACCCAACATCCTTCTTCTTTGTTTGTGCAAATTATTTCTCTCATCTGTCTCCGTTTGTCAAGTTCTTGGAGACTTTAAAAACTGTTCCAGATCCAGTTTCCCGGGATTAAAGTTTAGGAAATATCAGGCACACAGACCAACCATAGGCTACAGGAGTCCAGTTCCAGTGATTGTCCAACAGTGTCATGATTTAGAGGTGCTATTGGGTTGTTGTGTCTATTATATTAAGCTCCACCTCACATCCTCACATGAATACAATATCATTTGGCTTATTACAATAAAAAAAAAAATGGGTTTCAGTTGTTCATGATTGTAAGGGTGGGCACGTGCCTATTTTAGGCGTTAAGGTTTCCAACTGGTGAGGCATGTGCTCAATTGTGTAAGTTTGAAAGGGCAGATAATATGTAATTACTTTCTGGTGTATTTCAATAAGTGTATGTAATAGAAACAGCTATTAAGGGTAAATGTCTATCGTTGCATGGAATAATGGGTCTTATTGTGGGGCAGGTAATGGTGAAAGCTGGGGAGAGTTGAGAGGTAAATGTTTTATAAATGCTTGTTTATGACATAAGTCAAAGGGTGGTTTGTATTGATTATTCACTAATGATTTATGTCATAAATTAAGCATAATTATGCAATTTGCTAGAGGGTCCACTGGGGGCAGTGTGTAGAATTCATTTCCAGGCAGTGACATCATAGACCAGCCTACCTGATATAGTACCTCCCATGTTTAGAGTAAATTGGGGAACTTTGAAAAGGTTTGTCTCTTTCCACCATGAGCCAGCAAGGATTAAGGACTGGTGTTGATGCTGGGCCCAGCTGGCAGGCTGGGCCCTGTAGGTTAGAATTTGTACTGTTGTGAGTATTGTTTTGATTCGTGGTTGTGTTTATTGTATTGTAATATGTTATCACTGTGTTGAGTATTGTTTCTGTCTTTTTTACTAGTATTGTTTTATTGTATTAACTTTTAATATGGATTGCCAAGTAAATTGTCAATTGATATTATACTGTTTTGTGTGTTTTTCTTCCACATATTCGACCATAAAACCAAGAACTAAAAAATATTAATGTTGTAATTCGGTTGCATATTAATTTATTTATTGATATTCATAAATTATTGATGCCTAACCTAACAAACATAAAGAGAACGAAAACTATAATAGGAGTAAATTAGAAAGTTGCTGAAAATTGCTGCTCTATCCGAATCATGAAATAAAAATGTCGGTTTAGTGTCCCTTTAAGACCAGCAGACACTCTGCTTACCATAGTTATATACTACGCGGAATCCTTGAACTGAAGTCTCAGTTTCAAGCAGAAGATACATTTGACTTCTCTTTCACCGTAGAGGAGATATTTTGGACGAGATTGCATATATAAGCCGGCGACGCCAGTTTTTAGCCCGGTATTGCTATCGCATATACGGCGTCATATATAAATACGGTACGTATATTTCAGCTGTCGCTCACTAATTTTACTCCCATAAACTAACATAGAACTGCGTCACGAGTCGGTATCATATATTCAGCGCAAGGACTTAGGCGGCGAAAATTGAGAAATTTTACTCCATTTTCACCTCGCCACAAATAGGCAGGCGCAGCAAGCCTTGCGCTGAATATAAAAGTACTCTAACTAATACCTAACGCATGAACAATATCTACCTGTCAATCGTCACCCCCCACCACAATAACTAAATACATCTATTAATCCCTAATCTGCCAACCCCTACATCGCAACATATCTAATTAACCTATTAACCCCTAATCTGCCTACCCCTACATTGCAAAATATCTAATTAACCTATTAACCCCTAAACCGCCAACCCCCCACAACGCAATATAACTAATAAAGTGATTAACCCCTAAACCGCCATCCCTCACAACGCAAACTACTTAATAAATGTATTAACCCCTAATCCACCACCCCCACAACGCAATAAACCTAATTACACTATTAACCACTAAACCGCCAACCCCCCAACGCAATAAACCAAATTAAACTATTAACCCCTAAACCGCCACCCCGCACATAGCAATAAACCTAATTCATCTATTAACTCCTAAACCGACATCCCCCACAACGCAAAAAAATTATTTAATCACTAAGCCCCCTAACCTAACACCCCCTAAATTAACCCCAATTACATAACATAAAAAAATACTAAGTTAAAATTAAAATATAAAACCTAACATTACTTAAAGAAAAACAACTAAGATTCAATTAAAATAAATAAATCTAAAATTAAAAAAAATTAAAAAGTAAAAAATAAACATAATTATCAAAAATAAAAATTTAAACCTAATCTAATACCCCTATAAAAAAAAATCCCCCCAAAATAAAAACACCCCCTAATCTAACACTAAATTGCCTTTTGTAGGGCATTGCCCTAAGTTAAAGAGCTCTTTTTCTTAAAAAAATATTAAGTCCCCCCTAACAGTAAAAAACAAAACAAAATAAAAAACCTAACAATAAAAAATCCTAAGGTACCCATTACCCCTTAAGTAGGGTGACCATATTGCCGCTTTGAAAAGAGACCCATATGAAAAATACATATGTCAGGGCTGTTTAAAGAAATGTTTTGTATAAGAACCCTGACATATGTATTTTTCATATGGGTCCCTTTTTAAAGCTGCAATATGGTCACCCTACCCTTAAGGGGCATTTGTATGGGCATTGCCCTTAAAAGGGCAATCAGCTCTTTTGCAGCCCCCAAAGTTTAACCCCCAAATAGGTACTCACCATTCCTGAAGGTCTTCTTCCAGGCGGCGACATATTCATCCAGCGTGGGGACCTCTTCTATCTTCATCCAGGGCGAAGGCAGCCTGGAGCAGAGGTGGCCGCAGAGCAAGAACGTCGGCCGCAGAGAAATATAGCGGGGAGGATCCTCTTCATGCAATCACCGCCGCACACTGAATATTGAACGCAATGTACCCGTATTATATTTGGGGTACCTTGCACTCCTATTGGCTGAAATTTTAAAGTGATGCGCAATATCTACCTGTCAACCGTCATCCCCCCCACCGCAATAACTAAATAAAATCTATTAACCCCTAATCCGCCAACCCCCACATCCCAAAAAATCTAATTAACCTATTAATCCCTAATCCGCCAAACCCCACATCCCAAAAAATCTAATTAACCTATTAACCTCTAATCCGCCAACCCCCACATCCCATTATATATCTAATTAATCGCCAACCCCCACAACGCAATATACCTTATAAAGTGATTA
>NC_069502.1:1223601627-1223611627 GCF_027579735.1 Bombina bombina
AAAATAGTTAAAATAATTACAAAATTACCTGTAAAATAAATCCTAACCTAAGTTACAATTAAACCTAACACTACACTATCAATAAATTAATTAAATACAATACCTACAAATAACTACAATGAAATAAACTAACTAAAGTACAAAAAATAAAAAAGAACTAAGTTACAAAAAATAAAAAAATATTTACAAACATTAGAAATATATTACAACAATTTTAAACTAATTACACCTACTCTAAGCCCCCTAATAAAATAACAAAGCCCCCCAAAATAAAAAAAATGCCCTACCCTATTCTAAATTACTAAAGTTCAAAGCTCTTTTACCTTACCAGCCCTGAACAGGGCCCTTTGCGGGGCATGCCCCAAGAAGTTCAGCTCTTTTGCCTGTAAAAAAAAACATACAATACCCCCCCCCCAACATTACAACCCACCACCCACATACCCCTAATCTAACCCAAACCCCCCTTAAATAAACCTAACACTAAGCCCCTGAAGATCTCCCTACCTTGAGTCGTCTTCACCCAGCCGAGCCAAATTCTTCATCCAAGCGGAGCAAGAAGAGGTCCTCCATCCGGTAGAAGTCTTCATCCAAGCGGGGCAGAAGAGGTCTTCCATCCGATTGAAGTCTTCATCCAAGCGGGATCTTCTATCGTCATCCATCCGGAGCGGAGCGGCAGGATCCTGAAGACCTCCGACGCGGAACATCCATCCTGGCCGACGACTGAACGACGAATGACGGTTCCTTTAAATGACGTCATCCAAGATGGCGTCCCTCGAATTCCGATTGGCTGATAGGATTCTATCAGCCAATCGGAATTAAGGTAGGAATATTCTGATTGGCTGATGGAATCGACCAATCAGAATCAAGTTCAATCCGATTGGCTGATCCAATCATCCAATCGGATTGAACTTGATTTGGCTCGGCTGGGTGAAGACGACTCAAGGTAGGGAGATCTTCAGGGGCTTAGTGTTAGGTTTATTTAAGGGGGGTTTGGGTTAGATTAGGGGTATGTGGGTGGTGGGTTGTAATGTTGGGGGGGGGGGTATTGTATGTTTTTTTTTACAGGCAAAAGAGCTGAACTTCTTGGGGCATGCCCCGCAAAGGGCCCTGTTCAGGGCTGGTAAGGTAAAAGAGCTTTGAACTTTAGTAATTTAGAATAGGGTAGGGCATTTTTTTATTTTGGGGGGCTTTGTTATTTTATAAGGGGGCTTAGAGTAGGTGTAATTAGTTTAAAATTGTTGTAATATATTTCTAATGTTTGTAAATATTTTTTTATTTTTTGTAACTTAGTTCTTTTTTATTTTTTGTACTTTAGTTAGTTTATTTAATTGTATTTATTTGTAGGTATTGTATTTAATTAATTTATTGATAGTGTAGTGTTAGGTTTAATTGTAGTTATTTGTAGGTATTGTATTTAATTAATTTATTGATAGTGTAGTGTTAGGTTTAATTGTAACTTAGGTTAGGATTTATTTTACAGGTAATTTTGTAATTATTTTAACTATTTTAGCTATTAAATAGTTCTTAACTATTTAATATCTATTGTACCTGGTTAAAATAAATACAAAGTTACCTGTAAAATAAATATTAATCCTAAAATAGCTATAATATAATTATAATTTATGTTGTAGCTATATTAGGATTTATTTTACAGGTAAGTATTTAGCTTTAAATAGGAATAATTTATTTAATAAGAGTTAATTAATTTCGTTAGATTAAAATTATATTTAATTTAGGGGGGTGTTAGTGTTAGGGTTAGACTTAGCTTTAGGGGTTAATACATTTATTAGAATAGCGGTGAGCTCCAGTCGGCAGATTAGGGGTTAATAATTGAAGTTAGGTGTCGGCGATGTTAGGGAGGGCAGATTAGGGGTTAATACTATTTATGATAGGGTTAGTGAGGCGGTTTAGGGGTTAATAACTTTATAATAATAGCGGTGCGGTCCGGTCGGCAGATTAGGGGTTAATAAGTGTAGGCAGGTGGAGGCGACGTTGTGGGGGGCAGATTAGGGGTTAATAAATATAATATAGGGGTCGGCGATGTTAGGGCAGCAGATTAGGGGTACATAGGGATAATGTAAGTAGCAGCGGTTTACGGAGCGGCAGATAAGGGGTTAATAATAATATGCAGGGGTCAGCGATAGCGGGGGCAGCAGATTAGTGGTTAATAAGTGTAAGGTTAGGGGTGTTTAGACTCAGGGTACATGTTAGAGTGTTAGGTGCAGACGTAGGAAGTGTTTCCCCATAGCAAACAATGGGGCTGCGTTAGGAGCTGAACGCGGCTTTTTTGCAGGTGTTAGGTTTTTTTTCAGCTCAAACAGCCCCATTGTTTCCTATGGGGGAATCGTGCACGAGCACGTTTTTGAGGCTGGCCGCGTCCGTAAGCAACTCTGGTATCGAGAGTTGCATTTGCGTTAAATATGCTCTACGCGCTTTGGAGCCTAACGCTGACATTATATGGACTCTCAATACCAGAGTTATTTTAAAGGTGCGGCCAGAAAAAAGCCAGCGTTAGCTACGCGGGTCCTTACCGACAAAACTCTAAATCTAGCCGATAGAAAGACATAATTTACTGCAAAATACCTTTGATATACACAAAGTTGTCCAGTTCTGTACAACGGATATCAGGTACATAAGCATAAATTAATTCATAACTGCAACTGATATACACAATGTACTGCAGAGTATGCAATAGAAAGCCCTGTGTTGTTTTTTTGTTGTTTTTTTGGAACTCCAGCTTATAAGTTATTATAAAAAATTTCTACATATGATTACTTATATTCGAGTGCAGCTGGTGGAAATTTACTGTGTAACAAATTCTCGATGTTGTTTGTTTATTTAATATACTAACTCCAATACTCCATGTTTTTATGTATATGTTTGATTTGTGACTTTCTGATCTAACTTGATATGTTAGCTAGTATTTGTGACTGCAGTATACATTACTAATAAGTAAGCATTGGCTATTTACTGAGGTTAAAATTGCGTTATAACAACTCATTAAGCAGCTACTACAACAGTCAACAGAGTCACTGTCAGACAGCGCTTGGTCACTCACTCAGGCAGGCGACAGGCTCCGACAGCAGGCACAGCAACTTCAAGCCAGCAATGAGCACTCTGTCAGCTCACTTGACTTCACTTTCCCGCTCATACTCTGAGGTAGAGTGAGGCAGCCGGCATCACGTGACGAGGGCATGACGCCGCCCGCCCGCCCCAAACAACCCACAATCAGTGGCGATGGTGCGCGTGTGCAGGGCCGACCACGGGCGGCACAGCGGCACTCACTGACTGGAGTCTGAGAGAGACCTCAGAGTCAGACGGAGTCGAGGACTAGTAGAGAGTGACTGGACAGTCTACTCACTGGAGAGGTTGGAGTCAGGGTGGGAGGGACAGACAGCCTAGGACGAGATGATGTAATGTACTAACTAAACTAACTACTACGTACTGTACAACAAAACACTACTGCTGCGCAAACAGTGTGTACTATCCTGGTCTCCGATGAGTCTCTGAGACTGTCTTACAGTCAGTCAGTACAGTAGTACTACGATTCCGAATCCATTTCAAATATATACAGTAAGCAGCCAACAGTAACACTCAGAGCAAAATCATTAAAAAAAATGTTTTAAAAAAAAAATTCATTTTTTTTTAATTTATTTTGAAAAAAATTAAAAAAATACACTGACTCTGTGGCGCCCCTGCTGCAATGCGCCTGTAGGCACATGCCTACTGTGCCTAATGACAAATCCGGCCCTGATACCCGGTATTAACTATTAACAGTGTGTTAAGTGGGTAGGTCTGGCAAGGAAGCACCATAAAATGCTCACGGATTGCACGGAAACTAGTCTAAAAAGAGGATTGACCTCACACAAAATTAACTGACTGGTGCAATACTGGAGCGGTGCTATCACTTGTCAGAATCCCACACTATTGAATTAGCTCAAATAAAGTTGCACTAACACTCCTATAATTGTGCTGTAGTGAGCCTGTTCACAATTCAGCAGCCAAAAACAATTACCAACAAAGTAACTATGTGTCCATATCTAATATCACAGTTACGGTATTAAACACGCTGACAAATTAACACTCAGCATTTAACAGAGCGCCTGATGCGCATTTCGCCACGTCCGTGGCTTTCTCAAAGGCTAACCCGTCCTGCCTCATACTAAGAGCTTAAATATCACTTGGAGCCAATCGCGGGTGAGTATTCGTACACACCCCTAAGTACTGGCCAATCACCTATAATCTGTCCTATTGGTTAGTCGGACGTCACATGACTTTGCGATGACATGTACCGGTAGGCGTGATCTATCACGCTAATGTCAACAATAGTGAGCGTGAACACTCAGGAGGATTCGATCAGAGGGAAATAAGTCCTGTGTTGTTTATACTTGGTTACATATGTTTCTGATATCGTCCGGTGAACGATTTCGATTTGTATGTTACATGTCAAAATACCACCACCAATGTTTGTGCTACTAGTTTTTAGGTGTATCACACAATTATTATAAGCGGCGCTTAACCCCATCTTAATTTCAAAAGAAATATATATAGATAGTTAGATATATGGTTACAGGGAAAAATCATCAGGGTATATTTCGTGTCTGCCATACACAGTTATTGGGGTTTATATTGAAACACCACATATTGCCAATAGGATTATACCATAAGGAGCAAGACAACCAATATCAAGTAAATACTCCTAAATACCATATTATTTAAGAACTCCACATTGTGTGATTAAAGAAATATTATTGTAACGTACATGCTTATTTCTCATTCCGACCATAATAGCTTAATATCTTAGTACTATATAATAACTGCAATATATGCAATGGGTTACAGATCATAAGTAACTTCATGTCTTTATCCATATCAATTATGGTGTAGTGTGTATAGCCACAGATATATCTACATTAACCATCTTAGTGCCAAACTCAATTAAAGATCTCATGACACAAGAGACTTCATTCACAATGATTCTGTTAATTTGCACATCTTAAACTGTCTCTTTGAAACATTGAGTATCACAAAAGCCATATTCATTTGAATAAGAATTTCTTTGAATCTTATTTCATGCTCTATCATCTATTAATAAAGTAAACACATAATTAAATTCATGGCTATGTGTCTTTATTTGCTCTGTTGAAGTTAATGGCTATAGGATGATTCATATTCCTAATATTAGATAAAATATCAAGCGGATAACAGTTGATTGTAACATATGTTGTTAAATTTTAACAAATATCAACTGACTGACCCTTATTATTGGTCATAATAGTACTCAAACCAGTATTTCGATTATCAAATTCACAAGAAGGAGTTATATCCATCTTGTTCATTGAGACCTAATGGTGCCAGGGTGTCTAACCAGAATATCCAGCAGCACTCAGCTTGGAGTAGCATGCTTTCCACATTTCCTGCTCTGATCCCTGGTTTTATTACTTGTAGTACTGATGCTTTAAGTTCGGGTTTGGTGCCATGATTCTTTAGATAATGCTTGGCAACAGGGGTGAGATTCTTGCCTTTCTCTTGGTCTTTCAGACAGTTCTTTATACTACTTATATGTTCACCCAGTCGCGTACGTAGCTCTCGTGTGGTTATCCCGATGTACCTTTTGCCACATTTACATAGTAGACAATATACCACATTTTTGGTTTTACAATTGGCAAAGCCTAGTATCCTTTTCTTACTTCCTGTTCGAGTCACATATTCTCTCTCATTTGAGATATATTGACAAAAACTGCATGTACCGCATGCATATGTTCCACATATGTATTTGTTAGTTCTTCTCTTGGTAAAATGGCTCTTAACCAATATATTACCTATCGTCGGAGCTCTTCTCCAACTTGTCTTTATTCTTTCACCCACAAATGGTGATAAATCTTTGTCAGATTTGAGAATTCCACTGTGTTTATTCAAAATATTAGTGATTTTATTATGGTTATTATTATATGTAGTCACAAATCTGACTTCTTTCTCAGCAATTTGTACTTTCTTTTTAGGGATTAATAATGATTCCATGGGTGTCCTCTTTGCTCTCTGATAAGCTTTACGTATTATCCTGCGACTGTATCCTCTGTTTTTGAGCCGTATCTTTAATTCTCTGGCTCTCTCATTAAACACTTTAAAGTCTGTACAGTTTCTCTTTATCCTGAGGAATTCCCCTGTGGGGATTGCATTCTTCGTTCCTCTCGTATGGCAACTATCATACTGTAGTATCGAGTTGGTTGCAGTTTCCTTCCTAAACAGGTCAGTTTTAATATGATCGTTCTCATCCCTGTAGATAGTAATATCCAAAAATTCCACTTTGTTTCTATTCATACAGTATGTCAGTTTCAGGTTGATATCATTATGATTCAGAATCGCAATGAATTCTTTAAATATCTCTTCACTGCCTGTCCATATTATGAAGAGATCGTCTATGTACCGACACCACATGTTAATATGTTCAGTGTATTTTAACATATTCTCATTAAAGACAAATTCTCTCTCCCACCACCCTAGGTAGATATTAGCATATGTAGGGGCGCATGATGACCCCATGGCGGTACCCTGAATTTGTAAGTAGAAATTGTCATTAAAAACAAAGTAGTTATGTGTCAGTACAAATTGCAATAATCTAATCACAAACTTATTTCTCTCAGATCTATCATTAGATTGCATGCTTAGGAAGAATTCAACAGCTCTTATTCCATATTCATGTTTAATTGAAGTATAGAGCGATTCTACGTCGCAGGTGACCAAAAAGGAATCTTTGTCAAGTATTAGATCATTCACTTTGCTTAGAACATCCATAGTGTCCCGGGTATAGGATGGCAGAGCCCATACTATCTCTCTCAAGTATAGATCCAAAAATTTACTCCCTTGTTCACATAAACTATTTATGCTGGAGACAATAGGTCTCCCCGGCGGTGTATCTTTGTTCTTGTGAATTTTGGGCAAGAAGTAAATGGTAGCAATCCTTGGGTTCTTAACCTGTAAGAACGACCATTCCTTCGGGCTGATTAAATTGTCTGCCTTGGCCTCATTGATCAGTTTGAGATAGTCAGTCAGAAATTGAGATGTAGGATTTGAAAATAAATGTTTATAGCATTTGCGATCTTTCAATTGTCTATTTGCTTCAACAATATATTTATCCTTCTCCCAGATCACAATATTCCCTCCCTTGTCCGATGGTTTGATGATCACATCTTCCCACGAACTGATTTCTTTTAATGCTTCCTCCTCTTTCTTTGTAATATTTCTTACTTTTATATCAGGTAATTCGAGGAAGTCATGCATGACCATTCTCAAAAAGACCTCAATTTGTGGTACCTTAGAGGTCGGTGGCATATAATTGGATTTGAGTCTGATCTGTTTATCAAGAAACTTTTCATTTGTACCTATTACCGGTTCTTCGCTTTCGTTTAATAGTTCAATCAAAGTATCTAGCGTTTGGAGATCAGTAGTTGTACTGTCCTCATGGGTACTATACATTTTCTTTAATATCAATTTTCTGCAGTAAAGATGTAAGTCCTTTATTAAATCAAATTTATTCAAAGGAGGGGAGGGTGAGAATGATAGGCCTCGGGATAGAACATGATTTTGTGTTTCTGTAATTACTTTTTGTGTAAGGTTTATAACTTGCAATTTGTCACTATCCTCATTTACCATCTCGGGCGCTTCCCCCAGTCCTCCCTTCTCCTGTACCCACTGTCGGATCTGTACCCCCACCTCGCTCGATCTCGTAGGGTTCTGTTTTCTTTTCCCCCTTCTTGTTGGTCTCTCGTATCTTTGTCTAGGTGGGTTGTATCCCTCCCTAAAAAACTACTTGTGCTTGGTCTATTGATATTGCTCTCTGAGTCACTGTCCTCTACCGCCGAGGACTCACAGTCTGACTGATGTGTAGTTTTAGGTGGTGGTAGGCTATTAGGTGGTCTTCGTCTGGGTTGTTTATCATCCCATGTAAATATCTTTCCCTTTTCAAAGTCTTTCATGTCTCTCTTCATTTTCGAGCACTTAGTCTGTATTATCTCTTTCTCCCTTTTATCTAGTTCCCCTCTCATCTCTTTGTATGATTGTTTAAACTTATCAAGTGTTTCAAATTTTTGTAACTTTATATTGTATTCAGTAATTTCCTTATCTAACTCAGACATGACTTCTGTTTCATAGTCTGATAAGATTGCAACCAGTATTTCGGAACAGTTAATTAGTGCCTGCTCCCATCTGTCTTTATAGGTATCAATATGGAAAGAGAAGGTAGGAAATAGGCGTACTCTAAGACCTCTAGGGATGATATGTTTGGCCAGGTATTTATCATACGCGCTCTTATTCCAGAAAGAGCGCGTGTGTTTTCTAATTAAATAATTCAGAGATTTCAGACCATCTTCCCAATTGTCTATTATAGTATCAAGAGTAGTTTCTGTGTCACAGGCTAGTGCAAAGGTTTTATCTATATCCCTCAGTCTCTGGTCCTGTCTATTTTTAAAGTCTTGTGACAGACTATGTGACATTTTTATATATGTCTGTGTAGGTGATTTGGCTAGTCAATTACCTCTCTGGGTAAGAACTTATTTCAACTTAGTTGAATCTCAGAGTGCTGTCCTAAACAGCGGATAGACATAAACAGTTTTAGAAATTAACGTAGTGAGATACTTTAGAAATATAATACATATTCGGTCCCCAACATAATTATTCGTAATAAACAGGAGGAAATACGTTTTCCTTTTTATACTAATTGATAGGGTGGGTGGTGCTCAATATCCTGGATAAATATAGAAATATTATGTAGAAAAAATGGATATAACAGAGCACTCAAATGGTACTCGTAATTAATGGTTTTATATGATGAGTTTGCAGGATAGGGTAATATATAAAACATAACTTTTAATATTTGTTAAAATTAAAATATATTGTGACAAACATTCACACAAACAGGTGTATATAAAAACATTTAAAATAAATGATAAATGCTGAGATACCCGGTATTAACTATTAACAGTGTGTTAAGTGGGTAGGTCTGGCAAGGAAGCACCATAAAATGCTCACGGATTGCACGGAAACTAGTCTAAAAAGAGGATTGACCTCACACAAAATTAACTGACTGGTGCAATACTGGAGCGGTGCTATCACTTGTCAGAATCCCACACTATTGAATTAGCTCAAATAAAGTTGCACTAACACTCCTATAATTGTGCTGTAGTGAGCCTGTTCACAATTCAGCAGCCAAAAACAATTACCAACAAAGTAACTATGTGTCCATATCTAATATCACAGTTACGGTATTAAACACGCTGACAAATTAACACTCAGCATTTAACAGAGCGCCTGATGCGCATTTCGCCACGTCCGTGGCTTTCTCAAAGGCTAACCCGTCCTGCCTCATACTAAGAGCTTAAATATCACTTGGAGCCAATCGCGGGTGAGTATTCGTACACACCCCTAAGTACTGGCCAATCACCTATAATCTGTCCTATTGGTTAGTCGGACGTCACATGACTTTGCGATGACATGTACCGGTAGGCGTGATCTATCACGCTAATGTCAACAATAGTGAGCGTGAACACTCAGGAGGATTCGATCAGAGGGAAATAAGTCCTGTGTTGTTTATACTTGGTTACATATGTTTCTGATATCGTCCGGTGAACGATTTGTATGTTACATGTCAAAATACCACCACCAATGTTTGTGCTACTAGTTTTTAGGTGTATCACACAATTATTATAAGCGGCGCTTAACCCCATCTTAATTTCAAAAGAAATATATATAGATAGTTAGATATATGGTTACAGGGAAAAATCATCAGGGTATATTTCGTGTCTGCCATACACAGTTATTGGGGTTTATATTGAAACACCACATATTGCCAATAGGATTATACCATAAGGAGCAAGACAACCAATATCAAGTAAATACTCCTAAATACCATATTATTTAAGAACTCCACATTGTGTGATTAAAGAAATATTATTGTAACGTACATGCTTATTTCTCATTCCGACCATAATAGCTTCATATCTTA
>NC_069502.1:1223621627-1223656627 GCF_027579735.1 Bombina bombina
CAAATCAGTCAATAGGATGAGAGCTACTGAAATCCTATTGGCTGATTTGAACAGCCAATAGGATTTCAGTAGCTCTCATCCTATTGGCTGATTTGAATTTGAAGAATCAAATCAGCCAATAGGAATGCAAGGGATGCCATATTTAAACGCGTACTTTTAAATCACTATTCAGTGTACTGAGGCGATCGTACGAAGAGGACCATGGCTCTGTGGTCACCTGTCCTGCTCCGCGCTCACCTCCGCTACGCGCCGGCTTGGTCCTGGATGAAGAAGGAAGTGGTCCTCGCTTCTCGCTTGAAAGAAGATGTCGGCCGTTTGGAAGAAGATTTCACCGCCACCTGGAACAGGACCTTCTCCACCAGACTTCAGGAACGGTAAGTACCTATATGAGGGTTATTGTTAGGAATTTTTTTATTTTTGGGTTTGCTTTTTTTTTTAGATTAGGATTTTATTGGGCGCTGAATGCCCTTTTAAGGGCAGTAAAAGAGCTGAATGCCCTTTTAAGGGCATTGTCCATACAAATGCCCCTTTAGGGGCAATAGGTAGTTTAGGATTTTTTATTTTGGGGGTGGGGGGGTTTACTGTTAGAGGGGGGACTTAGTGTTTTTTAAGGTAAAAGAGCTGTTTAATTTAGGGCAATGCCCTACAAAAGGCCCTTTTAAGGGCTATTGGTAGTTTAGCATTAGATTATGGGGTGTTATTATTTTGGGGGGGGGGCTTTTTTATTTTCATAGGGATTAGGTTTAATTTTTTTATTTTTGATAATTTGGTTTATTATTTTATGTAATGTTAGACTTTTTTATTTTTTGTAATCTTAGATTAGTTTAATCTTAGATTTTTTTTATTTTTAAGTAATGTTAGCTTTTTTTATTATAATTGTAACTTTTTTTATTTAGGTAATTGGGGTTAATTTAGGGGGTGTTAGGTTAGGGGGTTTAGTAATTTAATTTGTTATTTGGCGGATTAGGGGTTAATAGATTTATTAGGATTATTTGAGTTGTGTGGGCTTGGCGGATTAAGAGTTAATAGTTTTATTAAGTTTATTGCATTGTGGGTTAATGGCGGATTAGGGGTTAATAGTTTTATTAGGTTTATTGCATTGTGGGTTAATGGGAGATTAGGGGTTAATACATTTATTAGGTTTATTGCGTTGTGAGTTAATGGCGTATTAGGGGTTAATTGTTTTATTAGGTTTATTGTGATGTGGGTTAATGGTGGATCAGGGGTTAATACATTTATTAGGTTTATTGCGATGTGGGTTAATGGCAGATTAGGGGTTAATACATTTATTAGGTTTATTGCGATGTGGGTTAATGGTGGATCAGGGGTTAATATACTTTATTAGTTATTGCGGTGGGGTATTGCGGTTGACATGTAGATATATATTGCGCATACATTAGGTGTTAGTTTATAATTTCAGGGGGTTACAGGAGTTATGGTGCTCACATTTTCAGCGCAAGGCTTGCTGCACCTGCCTATGTGTGGCGAGGTGAAAATGGAATCAAATTTTAAATTTTCGCTGCGTAAGTCCTTGCGCTTAATATGTGATACCGATTTGAGATGCGGTTCTATGTTAGCTTATGGGAGTAAAAATTGCGGACGACGGGTGAAATATATGCACCGCATTTATATGCGGCGCCGTATATGTGATACCAAATCCACATAGAAACTTGCGTCGCCGCATATGTATCTTGCCCACAGTGTCTCCATTTAGCTTCCTTGGATATTTAAGTATGTTTTTTCTTTTGATTGGGGAATTGATCCCTCCCACATTCCATGTTACAATATGTATTGACTTCTTAAAAAAGAAAAAATACACAATTATATGCATTTCAGCTACAAGAAAACAGTCTGCTTTAAGTACCCTCAATGACCATTGTCCTTTTGTTTAAAGGGACAGTAGAATGTTTATTATGTAAAAAGATAGATAATCCCTTTATTACCCATTCCCCAGTTTTGCAAAACCAGCACGGTTATATTAATATACGTTTTACCTCTAATTACCTTGTATTTAAGCCTCTGCAGACTGTCCCCTTATCTCAGTTATATTATAATACTTTTTCCCTCTGTGATGACCTTGTATCTAAGCCTCTAGAGACTGTCCCTTATCTCAGTTATATTAATATACTTTTTACCTCTGTGATTATCTTGTATCCAAGCCTCTGCAGACTGCTCCTTATCTCAGTTATATTAATATACCTTTTACCTCTGTGATTACCTTGTATCTAACCCTCTGCAAACTGCTCCTTATCTCAGTTATATTAATATACTTTTTACCTCTGTGATTACCTTGTATCTAAGCCTCTGCAGACTGCTCCTTATCTCAGTTATATTAATATACTTTTTACCTCTGTGATTACCCTGTATCTAAGCCTCTGCAGACTGCTCCTTATCTCAGTTATATTAATATACTTTTTACCTTTGTGATTACCTTGTATCTAAGCCTCTGCAGACTGCCCCTTATCTCAGTTATATTAATATACTTTTTACCTCTGTGATTACCTTGTATCTAACCCTTTGCAGACTGCCCCTTATCTCAGTTATATTAATACACTTTTTACCTCTGTGATTACCTTGTATCTAAGCCTCTGCAGACTGCTCCTTATCTCAGTTATATTAATATACTTTTTTACTTCTGTGATTACCTTGTATCTAAGCCTCTGCAGACTGCTCCTTATCTCAGTTATATTAATATACGCCTAGATTTAGAGTTTGGCGTTAGCCGTCAAAACCAGCGTTAGGGGCTCCTAACGCTGGTTTTGGGCTACCGCTGGTATTTAGAGTCTTGTAGGTAAAGGTCTAACGCTCACTTTGCAGCCGCAACTTTTCCATACCGCAGATCCCCCTACGCCATTTGCGTATCCTATCTTTTCAATGGGATCTTTCTAACGCCGGTATTTAGAGTCTTGGCTGAAGTGAGCGTTAGAAATCTAACGACAAGACTCCAGCCGCAGCAAAAAGCCAGGAGTTAAGAGCTTTCTGGGCTAACGCCCGTTCATAAAGCTCTTAACTACTGTGCTCTAAAGTACACTAACACCCATAAACTACCTATGTACCCCTAAACCGAGGTCCCCCCACATCGCCGCCACTCTAATAAAAATTTTTAACCCCTAATCTGCCGACCGCACACCGCCGCAACCTACTTCATCCCTATGTACCCCTAATCTGCTGCCCCCTACATTATATTTATTAACCCCTAATCTGCCGCCCCTAACGTCGCCGCCACCTACCTACAATTATTAACCCCTAATCTGCCCACCGGACCTCACCGCTACTATAATAAAGTTATTAACCCCTAATCCGCCTCACTCCCGCCTCAATAACCCTATAATAAATAGTATTAACCCCTAATCTGCCCTCCCTAACATCGCCGACACCTAACTTCAAGTATTAACCCCTAATCTGCCGACCGGACACCACCGCTACTCTAATAAATTTATTAACCCCTTAAGCTAAGTCTAACCCTAAAACTAACACCCCCCTAAGTTAAATATAATTTTTATCTAACGAAATAAATTAACTCTTATTAAATAAATTATTCATATTTAAAGCTAAATACTTACCTATAAAATAAACCCTAATATAGCTACAATATAAATTATAATTATATTGTAGCTATTCTAGGATTTATATTTATTTTACAGGTAACTTTGTATTTTAACCAGGTACAATAGCTATTAAATAGTTAATAACTATTTAATAGCTACCTAGTTAAAATAATTACAAAATTACCTGTAAAATAAATCCTAACCTAAGTTACAATTAAACCTAACACTACACTATCAATAAATTAATTAAATAAAATACCTACAATTATCTACAATTAAACCTAACACTACACTATCAATAAATTAATTACATAAAATACCTACAAATAAATTCAATTAAATAAACTAACTAAAGTACAAAAAATATAAAAGAACTAAGTTACAAAAAATAAAAAAATAATTTACAAACATTAGAAAAATATTACAACAATTTTAAGCTAATTACACCTACTCTAAGCCCCCTAATAAAATAACAAAGCCCCCAAAATAAAAAAATTCCCTACCCTATTCTAAAATAAAAATAGAAAAGCTCTTTTACCTTACCAGCCCTTAAAAGGGCCTTTTGCGGGGCATGCCCCAAAGAATTCTGGTCTTTTGCCTGTAAAAAAAACATACAATACCCCCCCCAACATTACAACCCACCACCCACATACCCCTAATCTAACCCAAACCCCCCTTAAATAAACCTAACACTAAGCCCCTGAAGATCTCCCTACCTTATCTTCACCACGCCGGGTATCATCGATCGGTCCAGAAGAGGCTCCGAAGTCTTCATCCAAGCCCAAGTGGTGGCTGAAGAGATCCATCATCGGGCTCAAGTCTTGATCCAAGCAGCGGCTGAAGAGGTCCATCATCGGGCAGAAGTCTTCATCCTATCCGGGCAGAAGAGGACATCTGGACCGGTAGACATCTTCATCCAAGCGGCATCTTCTATCTTCATCCATCCGGAGCGGAGCGGGGACATCTTCTTCCAGCCGACGCAGATCCATCCTCTTCTACCGATGCCTACTCGCCGAATAATGGTTCCTTTAAATGACGTCATCCAAGATGGCGTCCCTCGAATTCCGATTGGCTGATAGGATTCTATCAGCCAATCGGAATTAAGGTAGGAAAATTCTGATTTGCTGATGGAATAAGCCAATCAGATTCAAGTTCAATCCGATTGGCTGATTCCATCAGCCAATCAGAATTTTCCTACCTTAATTCCGATTGGCTGATAGAATCCTATCAGCCAATCGGAATTCGAGGGACGCCATCTTGGATGACGTCATTTAAAGGAACCGTCATTCGGCGAGTAGGCGTCGGTAGAAGAGGATGGATCCGCGTTGGCTGGAAGAAGAGGTCCCCGCTCCGCTCCGGATGGATGAAGATAGAAGATGCCGCTTGGATGAAGATGTCTACTGGTCCGGATGTCCTCTTCTGCCCGGATAGGATGAAGACTTCTGCCCGATGATGGACCTCTTCAGCCGCCGCTTGGATCAAGACTTCAGCCCGATGATGGACCTCTTCAGCCCGATGATGGACCTCTTCAGCCCCCGCTTGGGCTTGGATGAAGACTTCGGAGCCTCTTCTGGACCGATCGGTGATACCCGGCGTGGTGAAGATAAGGTAGGAAGATCTTCAGGGGCTTAGTGTTAGGTTTATTCAAGGGGGGTTTGGGTTAGATTAGGGGTATGTGGGTGGTGGGTTGTAATGTTGGGGGGGGTATTGTATGTTTTTTTTTACAGGCAAAAGAGCAGAATTCTTTGGGGCATGCCCCGCAAAAGGCCCTTTTAAGGGCTGGTAAGGTAAAAGAGCTTTTCTATTTTTATTTTAGAATAGGGTAGGGAATTTTTTTATTTTGGGGGGCTTTGTTATTTTATTAGGGGGCTTAGAGTAGGTGTAATTAGCTTAAAATTGTTGTAATATTTTTCTAATGTTTGTAAATTATTTTTTTATTTTTTGTAACTTAGTTCTTTTATATTTTTTGTACTTTAATTAGTTTATTTAATTGTATTTATTTGTAGGTATTTTATGTAATTAATTTATTGATAGTGTAGTGTTAGGTTTAATTGTAGATAATTGTAGGTATTTTATTTAATTAATTTATTGATAGTGTAGTGTTAGGTTTAATTGTAACTTAGGTTAGGATTTATTTTACTGGTAATTTTGTAATTATTTTAACTAGGTAGCTATTAAATAGTTATTAACTATTTAATAGCTATTGTACCTGGTTAAAATAAATACAAAGCTACCTGTAAAATAAATATAAATCCTAAAATAGCTACAATATAATTATAATTTATATTGTAGCTATATTAGGGTTTATTTTATAGGTAAGTATTTAGCTTTAAATAGGAATAATTTATTTAATAAGAGTTAATTTATTTCGTTAGATAAAAATTATATTTAATTTAGGGGGTGTTAGTGTTAGGGTTAGGCTTAGCTTTAGGGGTTAATAAATTTATTAGAGTAGCGGTGGGGTCCGGTCGGCAGATTAGGGGTTAATACTTGAAGTTAGGTGTCGGCGATGTTAGGGAGGGCAGATTAGGGGTTAATACTATTTATTATAGGGTTATTGAGGCGGGAGTGAGGCGGATTAGGGGTTAATAACTTTATTATAGTAGCGGTGAGGTCCGGTCGGCAGATTAGGGGTTAATAAGTGTAGGTATGTGGCAGCGACGTTGGGGGCAGCAGATTAGGGGTTAATAAATATAATATAGGGGTCGGCGGTGCAGATAAGGGGTTAATAACTGTAAGGTTAGGGGTGTTTAGACTCGGGGTTCATGTTAGGGTGTTTGGTGCAGACTTAGGAAGTGTTTCCCCATAGGAAACAATGGGGCTGCGTTAGGAGCTGAACGCTGCTTTTTTGCAGGTGTTAGGTTTTTTTTCAGCTCAAACGGCCCCATTGTTTCCTATGGGGGAATCGTGCACAAGCACATTTTTTAAGCTGGCTGCGTTCGTAAGCACTGCTGGTATTGAGAGTTGCAGTGGCGGTAAATATGCCTGTACGCTCCCTTTTTGGAGCCTAACCCAGCCCTTCTGTGAACTCTAAATACCAGCGGTATTTAAAAGGTGCAGGGGAAAAAATACGCGTAGCTAACGCACCCCTTTGGCCGCAGAACTCCAAATCTAGCAGATACTTTTTACCTCTGTGATTACCTTGTATCTAAGCCTCTGCAAACTGCTCCTTATCTCAGTTATATTAATATACTTTTTACCTCTGGGATTATCCTGTATCTAAGCCTCTGCAGACTGCTCCTTATCTCAGTTATATTAATATACTTTTTACCTCTGTGATTACCTTGTATCTAAGCCTCAGCAGACTGCTCCTTATCTCAATTATATTAATATACTTTTTACTTATGTGATTACCTTGTAGCTAAGCCTCAGCAGACTGCTCCTTATCTCAGTTATATTAATATACTTTTTACCTATGTGATTACCTTGTATCTAAGCCTCTGGAGACTGGCCCTTATTTCATTTATATTAATATACTTTTTCCCTCTGTGATGACCGTGTATCTAAGCCTCTGCAGACTGCCCCTTATCTCAGTTATATTAATATACTTTTTACATCTGTGATTACCTTGTATCTAAGCCTCTGCAGATTGCCCCCTTATCTCAGTTATATTAATATACTTTTTACCTCTGTGATTACCTTGTATCTAAGCCTCTGCAGACTGCCCCTTATTTCAGTTATATTAATATACTTTTTACCTCTGTGATTACCGTGTATCTAAGCCTCTGCAGACTGCCCCTTATTTCAGTTATATTAATATACGTTTTACCTCTGTGATTACCTTGTATCTAAGCCTCTGCAGACTGCTCCTTATCTCAGTTATATTAATATACTTTTTACCTCTGTGATTACCTTGTATCTAAGCCTCTGCAGACTGCCCCTTATCTCAGTTATATTAATATACTTTTTACCTCTGTGATTACTTTGTATCTAAGCCTCTGCATACTTCCCCCTTATCTCAGTTATATTAATATACTTTTTACCTCTGTGATTACCTTGTATCTAAGCCTCTGCAGACTGCCCCTTATCTCAGTTATATTAATATACTTTTACCTCTGTTATTACCTTGTATCGACCCTCTGCAGACTGCCCCCTTATTTCAGTTATATTAATATACATTTTACCTCTGTGATTACCTTGTATCTAAGCCTCTGCAGACTGCCCCTTATCTCAGTTATATTAATATACTTTTACCTCTGTTATTACCTTGTATCAACCCTCTGCAGACTGCCCCCTTATCTCAGTTATATTAATATACTTTTTACCTCTGTGATTACCGTGTATCTAAGCCTCTGCAGACTGCCCCCTTATCTCAGTTATATTAATATACTTTTTACCTCTGTGATTACCTTGTATCTAAGCCTCTGCAGACTGCTCCTTATCTCAGTTATATTAATATACTTTTTACCTCTGTGATTACCTTGCATCTAAGCCTCTGCAGACTGCTCCTTATCTCAGTTATATTAATATACTTTTTACCTCTGTGATTACCTTGTATCTAAGCCTCTGCAGACTGCCCCTTATTTCAGTTATATTAATACACTTTTTACCTCTGTGATTACCTTGTATCTAAGCCTCTGCAGACTGCCCCTTATTTCAGTTATATTAATATACTTTTTACCTCTGTGATTACCTTGCATCTAAGCCTCTGCAGACTGCTCCTTATCTCAGTTACATTAATATACTTTTTACCTCTGTGATTACCGTGTATCTAAGCCTCTGCAGACTGCCCCCTTATCTCAGTTATATTAATATACTTTTTACCTCTGTGATTACCTTGCATCTAAGCCTCTGCAGACTGCTCATTATATCAGTTATATTAATATACTTTTTACCTATGTGATTACCTTGTATCTAAGCCTCTGCAGACTGCTCCTTATCTCAGTTATATTAATATACTTTTTACCTCTGTGATTACCTTGTATCTAAGCCTCTGCAGACTGCTCCTTATATCAGTTATATTAATATACTTTTTACCTATGTGATTACCTTGTATCTAAGCCTCTGCAGACTGGCCCCTATCTCAGTTATATTAATATACTTTTTCCCTCTGTGATGACCTTGTACCTAAGCCTTTGCAGACTGCTCCTTATCTCAGTTATATTAATATACTTTTTACCTCTGTGATTACCTTGTATCTAAGCCTCTGCAGACTGCCCCTTATTTCAGTTATATTAATACACTTTTTACCTCTGTGATTACCTTGTATCTAAGCCTCTGCAGACTGCCCCTTATTTCAGTTATATTAATACACTTTTTACCTCTGTGATTACCTTGCATCTAAGCCTCTGCAGACTGCTCCTTATCTCAGTTACATTAATATACTTTTTACCTCTGTGATTACCGTGTATCTAAGCCTCTGCAGACTGCCCCCTTATCTCAGTTATATTAATATACTTTTTACCTCTGTGATTACCTTGCATCTAAGCTTCTGCAGACTGCTCATTATATCAGTTATATTAATATACTTTTTACCTATGTGATTACCTTGTATCTAAGCCTCTGCAGACTGCTCCTTATCTCAGATATATTAATATACTTTTTACCTCTGTGATTACCTTGTATCTAAGCCTCTGCAGACTGCTCCTTATCTCAGTTACATTAATATACTTTTTACCTCTGTGATTACCGTGTATCTAAGCCTCTGCAGACTGCCCCCTTATCTCAGTTATATTAATATACTTTTTACCTCTGTGATTACCTTGCATCTAAGCTTCTGCAGACTGCTCATTATCTCAGTTATATTAATATACTTTTTACCTATGTGATTACCTTGTATCTAAGCCTCTGCAGACTGCTCCTTATCTCAGATATATTAATATACTTTTTACCTCTGTGATTACCTTGTATCTAAGCCTCTGCAGACTGCTCCTTATATCAGTTATATTATTATACTTTTTACCTATGTGATTACCTTGTATCTAAGCCTCTGCAGACTGGCCCCTATCTCAGTTATATTAATATACTTTTTCCCTCTGTGATGACCTTGTACCTAAGCCTTTGCAGACTGCTCCTTATCTCAGTTATATTAATATACATTTTACCTCTGTGATTACCCTGTATCTAACCCTCTGTAGACTTCCCCTTATCTCAGTTATATTAATATACTTTATACCTCTGTGATTACCCTGTATCTAACCCTCTGCAGACTGCCCTTTATCTCAGTTATATTAATATACTTTTTACCTCTGTGATTACCTTGTATCTAACCCTCTGCAGACTTCCCCTTATCTCAGTTATATTAATATACTTTTTACCACATCAGAATACAGCGATAGTCCAGCTACAAGAACAGATGGAAGACCTCGATAACAGAGACAGGCGACAGAACCTCCGAATTAGAGGTGTCCCAGAACAAATTATCCAAGCACAGATAGCCTCATACCTCCAAAACCTATTTAAATACCTGCTGGACTTGAACGCAGGAGAATCTATTGTACTAGATAGGGCCCATAGGGCACTAAGGGCACGACCTTCCAATACGGCACCCCCAGAGACATTATCTTGTGCTGTCACAAATTCACTGATAAAGAGAGGATCCTGCAGGCAGCGAGAAAGAAATCACCGATCATCTTCGGAGAAGATAGCATTCAGGTGTATTCAGACATCAGCAGTATCACTCTGGCAAAACGGAAAGAGGCCCGCTATCTGACTCTGCACTTAAACGACCTTGGGATCCAGTACAGATGGGGCTTCCCTTTTGCAATAAAAGTCACAAAAGATGATAAGATTGTTACTTACAAGAGCCCTGAAGATCTGAACAATTTTTGCAAGCAACTAGAAATTTCACAACCTTCCCTCCCGTCACTAAAAGACCCAGACCAAGGCAAAAAGAACCAATCCACCCTCCCTCAAGGGCCACAACACCAAGAATGGTCAACTGTATCAAAGAAGAGGAAAAACACTTCCTCCGGTTCCATAGCCGGAGATGGAGAGGGCGAGGCTATAACCTGAGCTGCTGCATAATGGATTCAGAGTTTCTCCCTTCACACGGATCTGAGGCTGTGACTTACTTTCTAACCTCAATCACTTAAACTACAGACTGAGTTTGTTTAACGAGTTAATATGTTGAAAATTTTACTTGAAAGGTTTGCTATTATAGGTAAACAATGGACAGTGACAACCAGAGTGTTGGCTTATATGAGGTCAATAATTTTCTTTGTTTTGACCTCTTATTTCAGCTAATCAATCAGTATACTGAATTTACCTAGTGAGTTAATGAGTTGTAATAGTTAGTCTAATAGTTCAGTTAACCCAGCTAAATTGCTAAAATGTACCAACCCCAATCCGGGGACCCGCCCCCAGGATGGAGCCGGCCACTCCCTGTTCATCTCTACTCTCCACTCTCGCTTTAACTCCCTTTCTTATCCTTGGCCAACACCTATTTTCCTTCTCCTACCCCCCTTCCCCTTCTCTCGTCCCTTCCCCCCCCTTTCCCCGAAACCCTTCCCTGTACTCCCTTCTGACCCCCTCCTCATCTCCATTCATTCTTCCTTCCCCATACTCTTCACCCCGTCCTTATCTATGCCATCGCTTTGTATGGGTTTGTTCCTTTTTCATACTACGTTGAGATGTTTTGAAAATTTGTATTGTTTAAGTTATGTTAATTTGTCTTTTGTTTTTCTTTACATGCCTGTCAGCCACGCCTTCCACAAAAAGGAAGAGTTATCATGTTCAACCTCTTTCCTCACTGCCCCTCACCACAGACCAGAATACCTCTCTGCAGATGAATTATCATTCACCTATGTAACATCCCGGTACAGGGTAAGAGCTTGCACACACGACCAACAAACACACAAATGACTAACAACACATTAACGATTCTATCACAGAATGTGAAGGGTCTAAACTCACCTACAAAACGCTCGGTAGCACTGAAATGCTTTGCCAAACATAGGGACTCAATTATATTCATCCAGGAAACCCATTTTAAGGGCCAATCGGAACCTAAATTCCTATCCAAAACTCACCCAACAGTTTTCCTTAACTCCCTTGAGGACAAATAAGCGAATGGAGTGGGGATCCTAATACACAAAAATATTAAGTTCAAACTAGTAAAAAGGGTGGCAGATGAAGAGGGGAGGATCCTCATATTGATAGGAATGCTGTATAACAATCCCATAACCCTGGTAAATGTTTACACCCCCAATAACGCCAAAGCTAAATTTTTTAACAGACTTAGCAATCTAGTAAGTGAAAACAAGAGAGGGACACTAATTTTGGGGGGGGACCTGAACGTTATCTTAGACCCCACTTTGGATGCCTCTTCAGGGAAGCCATTCTCCCATGCCCGACCCCCAAACGCGACTTACGACTGCCTGACACAGCTGGGTCTAGTGGACGTTTGGCGCATACAACATAGCTCCCAAAGAAACTATACCTTTTACTCTCACCCTTGGGCAGTCTACACTAGAATAGACTATATATTAATAGATAGAACCCACGTAGCTCTAGCAACAGACTCCGACATCCAATCGACCACATGGTCGGACCACTCACAGATAAGTATTAACCTAAATTGGCCAAACCACCCGACTACCCCTTATATGTGGAGATTGGATAATTCCCTCCTTCTCGACCCATCAATAAATGAAACTCTCGCTAGGTCACTAACAGAATATTTCCAAATAAACGCCACGCAGGGGGTAGAACCTAGGCTTGTGTGGGAAGCTCATAAGGCAGTTCTAAGGGGGAATGTATTAAACACTCGGCTTACAGGAGGAAAATATATAATGAGAGAATTCATGCTTTGACAAAACAACTTGGGACCCTGGAGCTCCAACACAAAAACAGGCCCTCAGACACAGAGACATACACACTATTAACCGAAGCTAGGCAAAATATAAATAGTATTTTAATGAAAGAAGCACAAAGGAAGGCACTAAACATCAGGAAGCTATATTCTTATGAGGGAAACCGTTCAGGCCCTTTGTTGGCAAAACTCCTGAGGGCCCAGAACGCTAGATCCCAAGTAGATAAGCTGGTGACAACAGACAACCGGCACATATATAATAGTAAACAAATCGCTGACCACTTTGGCAACTTTTACTCCAATCTATACAATTTAGACCACGTAAACACACCAGAACATCTAGCAGATATGCGGGACTACATCAAAGCAGCAGACCTCCCAGCCCTAGACCAAACACAAAAGGAAGCCCTAGAGGCACCTATATCACTTGCAGAAGTAGTTAAGGCCATCTCCAACTTACCATCAGGGAAGAGCCCAGGTCCTGATGGTTTCACCAACGCATATTATAAATCTTTTCGGAGCATCCTGGCCCCACACTTACTACACTTATTTAACGCCCTGGACGACAACCCCACTCTCTCAAAGGACATGCTACTGGCGCATATTTCAGTCATTCCCAAACCAAATAAAGACCCCACAGACCCAGGGAGCTATAGGCCTATATCCCTCCTGAATACAGATGTCAAGATCCTGGGCAAGATATTGGCTACGCGAATTAACAGAATACTTTTTTCCCTTATACACATGGATCAGGTGGGCTTTGTCCCTGGGAGGGAAGCCAGGGACAACACCATCAGGGCAGTCACCCTTACTTCCTATGACAAGCATTATAATATCCCTTCAGTCCTCATAGGCACTGACGCCGAAAAGGCATTCGACCGCATTAATTGGACCTTCCTCAAAGAAACATTACTTTCCCAAGGATTCGGCCCCACAATGATACAGCGTATATTTAGTCTATACTCCCATCCGACAGCCAGCGTTAAAGCGAATGGAATGCTTTCAGATCCCTTCATTATCGGCAATGGGACGAGACAGGGATGCCCCCTCTCCCCAATTCTATTTGTCCTGACCATGGAAGCCCTAGCTGCGCACATTAGGCAGAACGATATGATAAAAGGAATCACTATTGGACCCCATAACTTTAAAATCGCAATGTACGCAGACGACATCCTATTCTCATTAACTGACCCCCTCTCTAGTGTCCCGGAAGTGTTGAAACAAATAGATATTTTTGGTAAATTCTCTAACTTCCTAGTCAATAAACAGAAATCAGAAATCCTAAACATATCACTACCCACCTCCATCTTCCAATCCATTAGTGACATATGCCCGTTAAAACTCCAAGAAAAATCTTTAAAGTATTTGGGTATCTATATCTCCCCAATCATGACACAACTTTTTGACGAGAATTATCTGGCACTATCACGTAAGCTGCAGATAGATTTCAATACATGGTCATCTAAACCGATCACATGGTGGGGGAGAACGCAATGCGTTAAAATGACGGTCTTGCCCAGGGTCTTGTACATACTTCAAGCCCTCCCAATCCCAGTTCCCAGGTGGTATGTAGCACACTTACAAAAACTTTAACCTGTTCATTTGGGGGAAAATTAAGCCCAGGGTGAGCAGAGAAAACTTATATAGGACACTTGACAGGGGAGGACTGGGACTACCTTGTGTGACAGACTACTTGGATGCAGTGACTTTGCAGAGAGTGGCGGATTGGCACAGGTCAGCAGACACTAAGGCATGGGTAGCAATAGACTCGAACATCCTCAAAACCCCTGAGGTGGGTGCCCTTTGCTGGGTCCCCAAAGAACTCAGACCCCCCCAATGCACAGAGCTTGCAATACATCGCAGATCATTTGAATCGTGGGATTCACTCATCAAACGGAGAAAACATATCTCAGGGGTTCGCTCTCCGTTTTTCCCAATCCCGAGAAACGCAGAATTGATAGGAGGCTTAGATAAAGGTTATAAGAGAATAACAGGCTGGGGTTACACCACCCCACTAAAAGATTTCACCATACAAGGGAAACTTAAAAAGAGAGAGGATTTGTCAGAGATAATGGGGGGTAGTTATTCCGGCTGGCTAAAATACTCTCAGCTGGCACACTTTGTCCACACATCTCCGCACAGGCACGATTTCTTGAGGGAACTTACCCCATTCGAAAGTTACTGTCTCATTGAGGGAACAGCGAAACATTCACTGTCATTGGCAAAAAAAATGATCCAGGGAGACCAGGCTCAACAACTTCCCTCTTACACACAACAATGGCACATAGACATGCAAGCAAACTTACAGAGCGAAGAATGGCATTACATTTTTATGCGTACAAGGAAAGCCTCCACCTCCCCCCAGGCATTAGAACTTAATTTCAAAGTGCTATCACGCTGGTACCTCACTCCTGTGAGGCTACAATCTATCTACCCTGGGTCTTCAGGAAAGTGCTGGAGAGGATGCGGAGCAAGGGGTACCTACCTCCACATGTGGTGGCAGTGCCCAAAGGTCCAAACTCTTTGGAGTTCAGTAGAAAATCATCTCAAGCCACTTCTGGGGGGTGACATCTCACTAACACCTAGAATCGCGCTACTGAATGACTTGCCGAGGTTACCGTGTAAGCTGAGACTCACTTTACTCCAACTAGGTCTGACAGGAGCCAAAGCTTTAATAGCACTACATTGGAAGACCCCATATTCACCGACACTAAGAAATTGGACAGATAAAGTCACAGATCTTCTAATTATGGAGGGATATGGTTACGCTAAAAGGAGGAAATCACACATGCTAGCAGATATAACATTTATTTGGGAGGACGGCGGGCGAGAGGTAACTTGAACCCCTCTAATTAGCCCCGAGACCAGTATTATTGGTAAAATGAGGATTGAGAGGACTGACATTACTGCACACCATGAACACCTCCTATATAAAGACACCTCTATATGACGAGACCCCTTAAGTGGCTGACGGGCATTTCATTTCATTTCATCCTACTTTTCTTTTATTTTTATTTTATCTCATACATTTATTTTATCCTACTAAATATTAGTTCATTCTATTTTATTATTTTATTTTCATTATTATTTTACTCTTAGTTAGGTCCTATTACATGTCTTATTTTGTTTTATTCTAGTCTTTTTAAATGTTTTAATTGTTGTTATTGCTTGATTGTACATCTCCTACGTTTTGTTTCAAGATTAACACCGATATAGACATTTTAGTACATTTAATATATCAATACCCGGTACAACGCTTTAGATATTGAGACTTTAACAATCATCCGGGTTCCAGGATGGAGACAATCTTACATGTCAATGCTATGTTTATGTCTTACATTTTCCATCGATAAGATTAACCTCGATGATGTACTGTACAATCTCTTTTTAATTCAATAAAACTGTTTAAAAAAAAAAAAAATATATATATATATATATATACTTTTTACCTCTGTGATTACCTTGTATCTAACCCTCTGCAGACTTCCCCTTATCTCAGTTATATTAATATACTTTTTACCTCTGTGATTACCTTGTATCTAACCCTCTGCAGACTGCTCCTTATCTCAGTTATATTAATATACTTTTTACCTCTGTGATTACCTTGTATCTAAGCCTCTGCAGACTGCTCCTTATCTCAGTTATATTAATATACTTTTTACCTCTGTGATTACCTTGTATATAAACCTCTGCAGACTGCCCCTTATCTCAGTTATATTAATATACTTTTTACCTCTGTGATTACCTTGTATCTAACCCTCTGCAGACTTCCCCTTATCTCAGTTATATTAATATACTTTTTACCTCTGTAATTACCCTGTATCTAACCCTCTGCAGACTGCCCCTTATCTGAGTTATATTAATATACTTTTTACCTCTGTGATTACCTTGTATCTAAGCCTCTGCAGACTGCTCCTTATCTCAGTTATATTAATATACTTTTTACCTCTGTAATTACCCTGTATCTAACCCTCTGCAGACTGCCCCTTATCTGAGTTATATTAATATACTTTTTACCTCTGTGATTACCCTGTATCTAAGCCTCTGCAGACTGCTCCTTATCTCAGTTATATTCATATACTTTTTACCTCTGTGATTACCTTGTATCTAACCCTCTGCAGACTTCCCCTTATCTCAGTTATATTAATATACTTTTTACCTCTGTAATTACCCTGTATCTAACCCTCTGCAGACTGCCCCTTATCTGAGTTATATTAATATACTTTTTACCTCTGTGATTACCTTGTATCTAAGCCTCTGCAGACTGCTCCTTATCTCAGTTATATTAATATACTTTTTACCTCTGTAATTACCCTGTATCTAACCCTCTGCAGACTGCCCCTTATCTGAGTTATATTAATATACTTTTTACCTCTGTGATTACCCTGTATCTAAGCCTCTGCAGACTGCCCCTTATCTCAGTTATATTAATATACTTTATACCTCTGTGATTACCTTGTATCTAAGCCTCTGCAGACTGCTCCTTATCTCAGTTATATTAATATACTTTATACCTCTGTGATTACCTTGTATCTAAGCCTCTGCAGACTGCTCCTTATCTCAGTTATATTAATATACCTTATACCTCTGTGATTACCTTGTATCTAAGCCTCTGCCGACTGCCCCTTATCTCAGTTATATTAATATACTTTATACCTCTGTGATTACCCTGTATCTAAGCCTCTGCAGACTGCCCCATTATATCAGTTGTTTTGGCAGACTTGCATTTTAGCCAATCAATGCTGATTCTTAAATAACTTCACAAGAGTGAGCACAATGTTATCTATAAGGCACACATGAACTAGCGCTGCCTAGCTGTAAAAAAAATTCAGTGAGATAAAAGGCAGCCTTTTATGGCTTATCAATTTCCATATAAACCTAGCTAATTTTAACTTTCAACAAAGAATACCAAGAGAACAAATCGGATACTCTTTGTTCGCCTTCTTGCAGCCTGATTGTAATTTGTTGAAGATTATTTGAGATGTTATCTGCTGCATCTTGTAGTTTATCCATTTCAGGAAAAATTTGTGTTGTAATTTCAGAAACAATTTTATTGGAGAATTCTCTCATCTGGTCTTCAACAAAAATGTTCAAACTAGAGCCTTGATGGTGTTTTTTTGTTTGGAAGGAATCTTACCACCTGTGCTGGATTATTCTATAAGCGACTGTTACTTTGTAGTATCTTTCTTTTGCATCTTTCAAATGGCATGGAGAGTCCACAAATCCATTAATTACTAGTGGGAATTCAAATTCTGGCCACCAGATGGAGGCAAAGAACACCCCAGCAAAGCTTCAAGTATCCTCCCATTACCCACAATCCCCAGTCATTCTTTGCCTGTGTAACATTGTAGGTGATTTACGAAGAAGGTGTCTGAAGAAATCAAGTTGTTAATCCTCTAATGGGGACTTTTCCCTGCAAGCAAGGATTGGGGTTATGCTGTGTCCATGTAATTATCTTTAGTAAGAGTAATGGTGGCTTTTAGCAGTTGGAAGATGGCGAGGTGGTCTTTGCTTACCTTCCAACATTTTTGCTATTCTACCCCTATATAGAAAACCAGGGTTGGTTACTTTGTTTTTATTTATCTACAGGTCTATGTCAGTGAGGATTCTGTCACACCTCTTTGCTGTACCTGCCCTACACCGGATCCACAGGTAAGTGCTTTTACCTTCTAGGTGAGAAGGATGCTGCACTTAGGAGTTCCTTGTTTTAAAAGAAGAAAAAAAAAAGAGATACTTAGAGAACAAGGTGGATCGTTATGGGACTAAATATATCCCTTTTAAATGTTGGGGATTTATTGGGCAGCAGTTCAGAGCACTGTTTTGTCATGTGAAGGCTTTTTTTTTATTTTGGCTATGGGGATTTGTTTGCAAAAGTTTTCCTTTTATTTAGTTTGGGTAATATCTCTTTAAGAAAGTTGTTGGACCGCACCTTACTTTTGAATTTGTGATCATGTGACCGCTATGTTACTGCCTGAGTGCTGAACAGTTTGTTTCTAGACGGCTGTTTGGAAGCCGGATTTTCTAGGAGAAAGACCGGATTTTCTAGCATTAGATCGGTTTTCCTGCCTGTCGCTTCTCTCTGATGTCTGCAGCTTTCTAGGAGCTGCAGTTTGAACAGGATTTATCTGCTCGTGTGGAAAAACGAGGCAAAAATGAAACAAGACTAGTAATCAACTAGCTAATATGCTACACTCTTATCGCTTGAATTGGAAATTTTCACAACCTTAATTTAAAATACATATAAGACAGGCCGCTAGTTCAGTTAACACAGCACAAGTCAAAACCGAGCAACACCGGCCCAATGGGACAGGACAAAACAACACAGAGAAAAGAGAAAAAAAAAAAAAAAAGATTTGCTCCTGTCTATATGTACAGCTTCCTGTCAAGGACTTACTATCGACCCCTGGACAGAAACTTTGAATCACCAGATTTACAGGTCCTCCCTATTTATGTATCCTGCTTAGAAGAAAGGTTTCATTATTTCCTCTATAAACTCAGCTGTCTGCATCTTAATAATCTTCCTCCATTTTGTAAAGAAGGCCTTAAACTGATTCACATTGCCGGGTTCTATATTCAGTTGTTCATATATCAGCTGACCAATCACCTTCTGGGGCCTAGTTATCAAGCCGTCAACCTCAAATACGCTGGAATTCCGCAGCGTATTTGTGGCGAGGCTGATTCGCCTTAGTTATCAAAGGCTCGAGACCGGCAAAAGTAGAATTTTGTGACGTAAACTTCGATCCGCCGGACTCAGTCCGACACAGATCGATTCTTACGTCACTCCAGATGTTCCGCACACAAGTGCGGCACAATCTCACTACTTTTGCTAGTTATCAAAAAACTAGCAGGTACGCTCTGCACTTTTACGGCCCAGCGTACCTGGTTTTCAAAGCGTCAGCCTGGAGGCGGCGGATCCCATAGGAATCAATGGGAGTCTGACCATAGCGAAAGTACAAGTTCGCTGCTGCCAGACATCCCATTGATTCCTATGGGATCTGTCTGCACCTAACACCCTAACATGTACCCCGAGTCTAAACACCACTAATCTGTCCCCCCTACACCGCCGCATCTAAATAAAGTTATTACCCCCTAAACCGCCGCTCCCGGAGCCCACCGCAAGCTACTCTATACATATTAACCCCTAAACCGCCGCTCCCGGAGCCCACCGCCAACTACATTATACCTATTAACCCCTATCCTGCCCCCCCTATACCGCCGCCCTTTATAATAAATGTATTAACCCCTATCCTGCAGATCCCACACCTCGCCACAACTAAATAAATAGTTTAACCCCTAAACCGCCGCCTCCCGGAGCCCACCGCAACTATAATAAATGTATTAACCCCTAAACCGCCGCTCCCGGAGCCCACCGCCACCTACATAATACCTATTAACCCCTATCCTGCCCCCCTATACCGCCGCCCTCTATAATAATGTTATTAACCCCTAAACCTAAGTCTAACACTAACCCTAACGCCCCCCTAACTTAAATATTAATTAAATAAATCTAAATAATATTTATATTATGAACTAAATTAATCCTATTTAAAACTAAATGCTTAACTGTAAAATAAACCCTAATATAGCTACAATATAAATAATAATTATATTGTAGCTATCTTAGGATTTATTTTTATTTTACAGGCAACTTTCAATTTATTTTAACTAGGTACAATAGCTATTAAATAGTTATTAACTATTTAATAGCTTACCTAGCTAAAATAAAGAGAAATTTACCTGTAAAATAAATCCTAACCTAAGTTACAATTACACCTAACACTACACTATACTTTAATAAATTATTTCTATTTAAAACTAAATACTTACCTGTAAAATAAACCCTAAGATAGCTACAATATAAATAATAATTATATTGTAGCTATCTTAGGATTTATATTTATTTTACAGGTAACTTTGAATTTATTTTAGCTAGTTAGAATAGTTATTAAATAGTTATTAACTATTTAATAACTACCTAGCTAAAAGAAATACAAAATTACCTGTAAACTAAATGCTAACCTAAGTTACAATTAAACCTAATACTACACTATCATTAAATTAATTAAATAAACTACCTACAAATAACTACAATTAAATACAATTACATAAACTAACTAAAGTACAAAAAATAAAAAAAGCTAAGTTACAGAAAATAAAAAAATAAGTTACAAACATTTTACAAATATTACAACAATTTTAAGCTACTTACACCTAATCTAAGCCCCCTAATAAAATAACAAACCCCCCCCAAAATAAAAAAATGCCCTACCCTATTCTAAATTAAATAAAGTTCAACGCTCTTTTACCTTACCAGCCCTTAAAAGGGCCATTTGTGGGGGCATGCCCCCAAAAGTTCAGCTCTTTTGCCTGTAAATGAAAAATACAAACCCCCCCAACATTAAAACCCACCACCCACATAGCCCTAATCTAACCCAAACCCCCGTTACAAAAACCTAACACTAATCCCCTGAAGATCATCCTACCTTGAGTCGTCTTCACTCAGCCGAGCAGCGATGGAACCCAAGTGGACATCCGGACCGGCAGAAGTGATCATCCAAGGGGCGCTGAAGAAATCTTCCATCCGATGAAGTCATCATCCAGGCGGCGCTGAAGAAGTCTTCGATCCGGGCGATGTCATCTTCCAAGCCGGGTCTTGAATCTTCCTTCCGCCACCGCGGAACCTCCTTCTTCACCGACGGACTACGACGAATGAAGGCTCCTTTAAGGGACGTCATCCAAGATGGCGTCCCCTCAATTCCGATTGGCTGATAGGATTCTATCAGCCAATCGGAAATTAAGGTAGGAAAAATCTGATTGGCTGATGGAATCAGCCAATCAGATTCAAGTTCAATCCGATTGGCTGATCCAATCAGCCAATCAGATTGAGCTCGCATTCTATTGGCTGTTCCGATCAGCCAATAGAATGCGAGCTCAATCTGATTGGCTGATTGGATCAGCCAATCGGATTGAACTTGAATCTGATTGGCTGATTCCATCAGCCAATCAGATTTTTCCTACCTTAATTCCGATTGGCTGATAGAATCCTATCAGCCAATCGGAATTGAGGGGACGCCATCTTGGATGACGTCCCTTAAAGGAGCCTTCATTCGTCGTAGTCCGTCGGTGAAGAAGGATGTTCCGCGGCGGCGGAAGGAAGATTCAAGACCCGGCTTGGAAGATGACATCGCCCGGATCGAAGACTTCTTCAGCGCCGCCTGGATGATGACTTCATCGGATGGAAGATTTCTTCAGCGCCCCTTGGATGATCACTTCTGCCGGTCCGGATGTCCACTTGGGTTCCATCGCTGCTCGGCTGAGTGAAGACGACTCAAGGTAGGATGATCTTCAGGGGATTAGTGTTAGGTTTTTGTAAGGGGGGTTTGGGTTAGATTAGGGGTATGTGGGTGGTGGGTTTTAATGTTGGGGGGGGGGTTTGTATTTTTCATTTACAGGCAAAAGAGCTGAACTTTTGGGGGCATGCCCCCACAAATGGCCCTTTTAAGGGCTGGTAAGGTAAAAGAGCGTTGAACTTTATTTAATTTAGAATAGGGTAGGGCATTTTTTTTATTTTGGGGGGGTTTGTTATTTTATTAGGGGGCTTAGATTAGGTGTAAGTAGCTTAAAATTGTTGTAATATTTGTAAAATGTTTGTAACTTATTTTTTTATTTTCTGTAACTTAGCTTTTTTTATTTTTTGTACTTTAGTTAGTTTATGTAATTGTATTTAATTGTAGTTATTTGTAGGTAGTTTATTTAATTAATTTAATGATATTATATTATATATGCAGATATGTTATGTTTTTAAACTATTGTCAAGGGTTCTCACAATAATATGCCAGTTGTTCCTGAAATGGTTAACTAGCCTGATAGAGACAGGGACTTCCTGTTTGAACCACCCATTAAGACAGGTGTTGCAAGGTATAAAAGGTGTGATAATGTCTTTCATTTTACAGCCTGATGAAACGGCCATCCAGCCGAGAAACGCGTTGCTGTTATTGCTTTTAACAATAATTATTAAAATAAAATTATCCCTTTTTTGAGATACCTTGCTGCCTGTGCAATCATTTCCTATATACCATCGATTGCCACTTTGCTACTTTGCTACATTGGATCCACAGTGTCTCCCAATCCTGAGAACTGTTACTATTAGCAGACGGGCTAGCCGAGCCTACAGGACAACTTGCCTGTGATTGGAGATCTGGAGATCACGTGTACCGGCTCCTGGGCGTGTCTGTTGGGCGACTCTGAATAGTCCCGATCTGCGATTCTAGGCATAGCACGTATGCTGCTTTGCTTGTGAGTATATCCAGCACAGGGGGGATCCGTTGGGAACCACTCGTTTACTGCTCCAGCGATACTGTTTTATGGTGGCGCCTCTTTCTTCTTCTTTTTCTGTGTTTCTGGTGGTGATGGACACCACAACTCTTCCTCTTCACGCTCATCTACGGCCTGATCCAGCACTCTTTGCAGGACACGCTCCAGGAAGAAAACAAATGGTATGATGTCGCTGATGGTGCCTTCGGTGCGACTGACAAGGTTTGTCACCTCCTTAAAAGGACGCATGAGCGTCCAGTAATTTGGCAAAAAAATCCCCAGCTCCCCAGAGGCTGTCCTAGCACCCCGGTCATACAAATACTCATTAACAGCTTTTTATTGTTGGAGCAAGCGGTCGAACGTTAGGAGTGTTGAATTCCAACGCGTCGGGCTGTCGCAAATCAAGCGGGTTGTTTCAACTCTGGATATCGGACAAGTGCGCCATGGCCGTGTAGGAACGCCTGAAATGGCCACACACCTTCCTGGCCTGCTTCAGGACGTCCTGTAAGCCTGGGTACTTATGCACAAAGCGTTGTACAATCAGATTACACACATGTGCCAACTTGCCCAATTTCAATGCCGCCACCAAATTACTTCCATTGTCAGAAACAACCTTGCCAATCTCCAGTTGGTGCGTAGTCAGCCACTGATCCACCTGTGCGTTCAGGGTGGACAGGAGTGATGGTGCTGTGTGACTCTTGGCTTTCAGGCAAGTCAACCCCAAGACGGCGTGACACTGCCGTATCCGGGATGTTGAATAGTACCTGGGGAGCTGGGGGGTTGCCGTTGAAGTGGAGCAAGACGCAGCAGCAGAAGAGGACTCAGCCGAGGAAGAGGTTATGGAAGAGGATGGAGTAGGAGGAGTAGAGGAGGTAGCAGCAGGCCTGCCTGCAAGTCGTGGCGGTGTCACCAACTCCTCTGCAGAGCCACGCATTCCATGCTTGGCAGACGTCAGCAGGTTTACCCAATGTGCAGTGTAGGTGATGTACCTGCCCTGACCATGCTTTGCAGACCAGCTATCAGTGGTCATATGGACCCTTGCCCCAACACTGTGTGCCAGACATGCCATTACTTCCTTTCGCACAATCGAATTCAGGTTTGGGATTGCCTTTTGTGAAAAGAAATTTCAGCCAGGTACCTTCCACTGTGGTGTCCCAATAGATACAAATTTTTTGAAAGCCTCAGACTCCACCAGCTTGTATGGTAAAAGCTGGAGGGCTAGGAGTTCAGACAAGCCAGCTGTCAGACGCCGGGCAAGGGGGTGACTTTGGGAAATTGGCTTCTTACGCTCAAACATATCCTTGACAGACACCTGACTGTGGGCAGATAACCAGGAACTGCTACGTAAGAGAGACTGAGTGGAGGATGGCTGAGAGGGGGCAAGGAGGACAGCAGTGGTTGACGTGGCTGAAGATGCAGGAGGAGGATGGCGGCTTTGAGTTTGTGTGCTGCTTCTACTCATGTGTTCTTCCCATCGGCGTTTGTGATGTGAGACCATGTGCCTTCGCAAAGCAGTTGTACCTAGGTGGGTGTTGGACTTCCCACGACTCAGTTTCTTTTGGCACAGGTTGCAAATGGCATCGCTGTTGTCAGAGGCAGACACGCAAAAAAAATGCCACACTGCTGAGCTCTGCGATGATGGCATTCTGGTGGTGGCAACAGCATGAGTTGATTGGCGTCAGCGTGCTGTCTGGCTGACCCTGGGTGCCGATGCATGCTGTCTGACTGTGCCACTTGCGACGACCTCCCCCTGCTTCCAACTCATCTCCTCCTCCTCCTCCTCCTCCTCCTCTCTGTCTCCCCATCTGAACTTTCCCCATCTTCTTCTTCTCTTCTAGCAGGCACCCACGTGACATCCACGGACACATCATTATCAACCGCTTCACTTGTATCTGACACATCAACAAAGGAACCAGCAGTGGGTACAACATCATCATCATCATCACACCGTACCTCCATGTCTGTAATGCTGCCTGACTGAGACATATCACTGTTATCTACATCCTCTGTCAATGATGGTTGCGCATCACTCATTTCTTCCAACTGATGTGTCAATAACTCCTCTGACAGATCAAGTGAAGCGGCTGTGGTGCTAGTGTTGGTGGTGGCGACAGGCGGGCGAGTGGCACTGGTCACTTGAGAGGTGCCCAAAGCACAGCTGGAGGTGGATGGTGCGTCAAGGTTAGGACTAGGAGCGGAAGCTGTAGAAGATTGGGTGTCCTGTGTTAGCCATTCAACTAGGTCCTCCTCAGAATTTTTCGCGTCCCTGGCACCTGGCCTCTGAACAATGTGCATATTTGTAGGGTCTAAAGGAATCACAGCACCACGACCACGATGGCACCTGCGGGGTGGCCTGCCTCTGCCTGTCATTTTTTTTTAAATGTACACTTACAATACTATTAAACAAATTATGAGTGGTGGCACTGGGCAAGTGGGCACAGTATACGCTGTGAGCCTGACACAAAAAAACAGACTGATGTTTCAAAGTCAAAAATGTTTATTTTTTAAATATTAAAAGTACTGTGACAACAAATATGATTGGTGGCACTAGTTGGCAAGTGGGCCTGGCACACACGCTGGGAGGAAGGCAACTGCAATTAGATTACACTAGCTGAGTGATGCTTCACAGTAAAAAAAGTTTTTTTTTTTAAATATTTAAAATACTGTTATAACAAATATGATTGGTGGCACTCGTTGGCAAGTGGGCCTGGCACACACGCTGGCAGGCAGGAAACTGCAATTCAATTGCACTAGCAGACTGATGATTCACAGTCAAAAAAGTTTTAATTTTAAATATTAACACTACTGTTATAACAAATATGATTGGTGGCACTAGTTGGCAAGTGGGCCTGGCACACACGCTGGCAGGCAGGCAGGCAACTGCAATTCAATTGCACTAGCAGACTGATGATTCACAGTCAATAAAGTTTTTATTGTAAATATTTACACTACTGTTATAACAAATATGATTGGTGGCACTAGTTGGCAAGTGGGCCTGGCACACACGCTGGGAGGAAGGCAACTGCAATTAGATTACACTAGCTGACTGATGCTTCACAGTCAAAAAAAGTTTTTTTTAAAAATATTTAAAATACTGTTATAACAAATATGATTGGTGGCACTAGTTGGCAAGTGGGCCTGACACACATGCTGGCAGGCAGGCAACTGCAATTCAATTGCACTAGCAGACTGATGATTCACAGTCAAAAAAGTTTTTATTTTAAATATTTTCAAAACTGTTATAAAAAATATGATTGGTGGCACTAGCTGGCAAGTAGGCCTGGCACACACGCTGGGAGGAAGGCAACTGCAATTAGATTACACTAGATGACTGAGGTTTCACAGTCAAAAAAGTTTTTATTTTAAATATTTACAATACTGTTATAACAAATATGATTGGTGGCAGTAGTTGGCAAGTGGGCCTGGCACACATGCTGGCTGGCAGGCAGGCCACTGCAATTCAATGGCACTAGCAGACTGATGATTCACAGTCAAAAAAGTTTTTATTTAAAATATTTACAATACTGTTACTACAAATATGATTGGTGGCACTAGTTGGCTAGTGGGCATGGCACACACGCTGGCAGGCAGGAAACTGCAATTCAATTGCACTAGCAGACTGATGATTCACCGTCTAAATTTTTTTTATTTTAAATATTTACAATACTGTTAGAACAAATATGATTGGTGGCACTAGTTGGCAAGTGGGCCTGGCACACACGCTGGCAGGCAGGCAACTGCAATTCAATTGCACTAGCAGACTGATGATTCACAGTCAAAAAATATTTTGATTTTAAATATTTTCAAAACTGTTATAACAAATATGATTGGTGGCAATAGTTGGCAGCAAGTGGGCCCTGCACACACGCTGTCAGGCAGGCAACTTCAATTAGATTACACTAGCAGACTGATCTTTCACAGTCAAATTTTTTTTTTAAATATTTACACTACTGTTATAACAAATATGATTGGTGGCACTAGTTGGCAAGTGAGCCTGGCACACACGCTGGGAGGAAGGCAACTGCAATTAGATTACACTAGATGACTGATGTTTCTCAGTCAAAAAAGTTTTTATTTTAAATATTTACAATACTGTTATAACAAATATGATTGGTGGCACTAGTTGGCAAGTGGGCCTGGCACACACGCTGGCAGCCAGGCAACTGCAATTCAATTGCACTAGCAGACATGATTCACAGTCAAAAAAGTTTTTATTTTAAATATTTACACTACTGTTATAACAAATATGATTTGTGGCACTAGTTGGAAAGTGAGCCTGGCACACAAGCTGGCAGACAGGCAACTGCAATTAAATTACAATAGCAGACTGATGTAAAAGGTTTTTTTTTAAAAAAAGTTACACTAATGTTACAACAGATAGGAGTGATGGCACTCAGGATAGAAGTAAGCACAGTATGTGCTGGCAGCCTGACACACAGGCTGGCACTAGTGGCAGGCTGGCCTGGCAACTAAAATTAAATAACACTAGAAGACTGATGTAAAAGTTTTTTTTTTACAAAATTTAAACTAATGTTACACCAGATAGGAGTGGTGGACTGGCACTGAGGATGGAAGTAGGCACAGTATATGCTGGCAGCCTGACACACAGGCTGGCACTAATGGCAGCCAGGCAGGCCTGGCAACTAAAATTAAATAACACTAGAAGAGGACTGATGTAAAAAAAAAATAAAAAAAATTTTACACTAATGTTACACCAGATATAAGTGTTGGAAAAAAGAGCTATTAATCACACCATATGATGTGGGCCTGACACACAGGCCTGATGGAAAATGAAATTAGATTACACTAGCAAAATGATTTAAACGTTTTTTTTTTTTAAATTTACAATAATGTTAAGCAGATATGAGTGGTGGCTGGCACAGAGCAATTAACCACAGTATATGCTGTGTGAGACTGACACACAGGCCTGATAGAAAATAAAATTAGATTACACTAGCAAAATGATTTTAAAGTTGTTTTTTTTTTAAATTTGCACTAATGTTAAGCAGATATGAGTGGTGGCTGGCACAGAGCAATTAACCACAGTATATGCTGTGTGAGCCTGAGACACAGGGCTGATAGAAAATGAAATTAGATTACACTAGCAAAATGATTTAAAAGTTGTTTTTTTTAATTTAAAATAATGTTAAGCAGATATGAGTGGTGGCTGCTGGCACAGCAATTAACCACAGTATATGCTGTGTAAGCCTGACACACAGGCCTGATAGAAAATGAAATTAGATTACACTAACAAAATGATTTAAAAGTTTTTTTGTTTAAATTTACACTAATGTTAAGCAGATATGAGTGGTGGCTGGCACAGAACAATTAACCACAGTATATGCTGTGTGAGCCTGAGACACAGGCCTGATAGAAAATGAAATTAGATTACACTAGCAAAATGATTTAAAAGTTTTTTTTTTTAAATTTACAATAATGTTAAGCAGATATGAGTGGTGGCTGGCACAACAATTAACCACAGTATATGCTGTGTAAGCCTGACACACAGGCCTGATAGAAAATGAAATTAGATTACACTAGCAAAATGATTGAAAAGTTTTGTTGTTTAAATTTACACTAATGTTAAGCAGATATCAGTGGTGGCACTAATCACAGTATATGCTGTGAGCCTCACACACAGGCCCCTGGTTATCAAGCCGTCAACCTCAAATACTCTGGAATTCCGCAGCGTATTTGTGGTGAGGCTGATTCGCCTTAGTTATCGAGCCCTAGATACCGGCAAAAGTAGAATTTAGTAACGTAAGCTTCGATCCGACACAGATCGATGCTTACGTCACTACAGATGTTCCGCACACAAGTGCGGTACAATCTGACTACTTTTGCTAGTTATCAAAAAACTAGCAGGTATGCTCGGCACTTTTCCGGCCCAGCGTACTTGGTTTTCAAACCGCCGCCCTAGAGGCGGCGGATCCCATAGGAATCAATGGGAGTCTGACCATAGCGAAAGTTCATGTTCGCTGCTGCCAGACATCCCATTGATTCCTATGGGAGCTGTCTACACCTAACACCCTAACATGTACCCCGAGTCTAAACACCCCTAATCTGTCCCCCCTACACCGCCGCAACTAAATAAATGTATTACCCCCTAAACCGCAGATCCCGGAGCCCACCGCCACTATAATAAATATGTTAACCCCTAAACCGCCGCTCCCGGACCCCGCCGCCACCTACATTATACCTATTAACCCCTATCCTGCCCCCCATACCGTCGCCACCTATAATAAAGTTATTAGCCCCTATCCTGCCCCCCTATACCGTCGCCACCTATAATAAAGTTATTAACCCCTATCCTGCGGATCCTGGACCTCGCCGCAACTAAATAAATAGTTTAACCCCTAAACCGCCGCTCCCGGACCCCCCGCCACCTATATTAAACTTATTAACCCCTAATCTGCCCCCCCTACACCGTTGCCACCTATAATAAATTTATTAACCCCTATCCTGCCCCCCTACACCGCCGCCACTGTAATAAAATTATTAACCCCTAAACCTAAGTCTAACACTAACCCTAACACCCCCCTAACTTAAATATTAATTAAATACATCTAAATAATATTTCTCTTATTAACTAAATTAATCCTATTTAAAACTAAATACTTACCTTTAAAATAAACCCTAATATAGCTACAATATAAATAATAATTATATTGTAGCTATTTTAGGATTTATTTTTATTTTACAGGCATCTTTCAATTTATTTTAACTAGGTACAAAAGCTATTAAATAGTTATTAACTATTTAATAGCTACCTAGCTAAAATAAAGAGAAATTTACCTGTAAAATAAAAACTAACCTAAGTTACAATTACACCTAACACTACACTATACTTTAATAAATTATTCCTATTTAAAACTAAATACTTACCTGTAAAATAAACCCTAAGATAGCTACAATATAATTAATAATTACATTGTAGCTATTTTAGGATTTATATTTATTTTACAGGTAACTTTGTATTTATTTTAGCTAGTTAGAATAGTTATTTAATAGTTATGAACTATTTAATAACTACCTAGCTAAAAGAAATACAAAATTACCTGTAAAATAAATCCTAACCTAGTTTACAATTAAACCTAACACTACACTATCATTAAATTAATTAAATAAATTAGCTACAAATACCTACAATTAAATTAAATTAAATAAACTAACTAAAGTACAAAAAATAAAAAAAGCTAAGTTACAAAAAATAAAAAAATAAGTTACAAACATTTAAAAAATATTACAACAATTTTAAGCTACTTACACCTAATCTAAGCCCCCTAATAAAATAACAAAGCCCCCCAAAATAAAAAATGCCCTACCCTATTCTAAATTAAAAAGTTACCAGCTCTTTTACCTTACCAGCCCTTAAAAGGGCCTTTTGCGGGGCATGCCCCAAAGAATTCTGCTCTTTTGCCTGTAAAATAAAAATACAACCCCCCCAACATTAAAACCCACCACCCACATACCCCTAATCTAACCCAAACCCCCCTTAAATAAACCTAACACTACCCCCCTGAAGATCATCCTACCTTGAGTAGTCTTCAGCCAGCCGACCACCGATGGAACCGAAGAGGAGATCCGGAGCGGCAGAAGTGATCATCCAAGGGGCGCTGAAGAAGTCTTCCATCCGATTAAGTCATCATCCAGGCAGCGCTGAAGAGGTCTTCCAACCGGGCGATGTCATCTTCCAAGCAGCATCTTCAATCTTCTTTCTTCCAGATCCATCTTCATCCCGCCGACGCGGAACATCCTTCTTCCCCGACGGACTAACGATGAATGAAGGTTCCTTTAAAGGACGTCATCCAAGATGGCGTCCCTTCAATTCCGATTGGCTGATAGGATTCTATCAGCCAATCGGAATTAAGGTAGGAAAAATCTGATTGGCTGATTGAATCAGCCAATCAGATTGAAGTTCAATCCGATTGGCTGATCCAATCAGCCAATCAGATTGAGCTCACATTTTATTGGCTGTTCCGATCAGCCAATAGAATGCAAGCTCAATCTGATTGGCTGATCGGATTGAAGTTCAATCTGATTGGCTGATTCAATCAGCCAATCAGATTTTTCGGATGACGTCCCTTAAAGGAACCTTCATTCGCCGTTAGTCCGTCGGGGAAGAAGGATGTTCCTCATCGGCGGGATGAAGATGCATCCGGAAGAAAGAAGATGGTAGATGCCGCTTGGAAGATGACATCGCCCGGTTGGAAGATCTCTTCAGCGCCGCCTGGATGATGACTTCATCGGATGGAAGACTTCTTCAGCGCCCCTTGGATGATAACTTCTGCCGCTCCGGATCTCCTCTTCGGTTCCATCGGTGGTCGGCTGGTTGAAGACGACTCAAGGTAGGATGATCTTCAGGGGGTAGTGTTAGGTTTATTTAAGGGGGGTTTGGGTTAGATTAGGGGTATGTGAGTGGTGGGTTTTAATGTTGGGGGGGTTGTATTTTTATTTTACAGGCAAAAGAGCAGAATTCTTTGGGGCATGCCCCGCAAAAGGCCCTTTTAAGGGCTGGTAAGGTAAAAGAGCTGGTAACTTTTTAATTTAGAATAGGGTAGGGCATTTTTTTATTTTGGGGGGCTTTGTTATTTTATTAGGGGGCTTAGATTAGGTGTAAGTAGCTTAAAATTGTTGTAATATTTTTTAAATGTTTGTAACTTATTTTTTTTATTTTTTGTAACTTTGCTTTTTTATTTTTTGTACTTTAGTTAGTTTATTTAATTTAATTTAATTGTAGGTATTTGTAGTTATTTTACAGGTAAATTTCTCTTAATTTTAGCTAGGTAGCTATTAAATAGTTAATAACTATTTAATAGCTATTGTACCTAGTTAAAATAAATTGAAAGATGCCTGTAAAATAAAAATAAATCCTAAAATAGCTACAATATAATTATTATTTATATTGTAGCTATATTAGGGTTTATTTTACAGGTAAGTATTTAGTTTTAAATAGGATTAATTTAGTTAATAAGAGTTATAATATTTAGATGTATTTAATTAATATTTAAGTTAGGGGGTGTTAGGGTTAGTGTTAGACAGGGTTAGGGGTTAATAATTTTATTACAGTGGCGGCGGTGTAGGGGGGGCAGGATAGGGGTTAATAAATTTATAATAGGTGGAGACGGTGTAGGGGGGGCAGGATAGGGGTTAATAAATTTATTATAGGTGGCGACGGTGTGGGGGGCAGATTAGGGGTTAATAAGTTTAATATAGGTTGCGGCGGGGTCCTGGAGCAGCGGTTTAGGGGTTAAACTATTTATTTAGTTGCGGCGGGGTCCGGTATCCGCAGGATAGGGGTTAATAACTTTATTATAGGTGGCGGCGGTATAGGGGGGCAGGATAGGGGATACTAGGTATAATGTAGGTGACAGCGGTGTCCGGGAGCGGTGGTTTAGGGGTTAATACATTTATAAGAGTAGCGGCGGGGTCTAGGAGCGGTGGTTTAGGGGTTAATAACTTTATTGAGTTGCGGGGTGCTCCGGGGGCACCGGTATAGGGGGTAGAACAGTGTTGTTAGTGTGGGTGCTTAGTGACAGGCTAGCAATAAAGCTGTCAAAAAGCCGAAGAGCAGCGAGATCGGATGAGTGATAACTCTCACGGTCCGCTGCTCATCGCCCCGTACTTGGTGCGCGGCTTTTGATAGATTTATTGTTAACTTAGGTGAAATTTTGAAGGTCCACGGCGGTGATGGTAGGCGAGCTTAGGCGGGCGTATTGGACCGGCAAAGGCAGGTAAAGTAGACGGCTAGATAACTACCCCCCACAGGCTGAAAGCCAGGCAAATGCAAATAAAATTACAAATTAAAAAAAAAACAAAAAAAAAAACGACTGAAGTTCTAGCTCTAAAAAGGGCTTTTTGGGGTGCTGTCCTTACAGCAGAGATTAGATGAGTCCTTCAGGACTGTAGTGGACACTAAATACACTAGCCTAGCTATCTTTTTCCCTATAATGTCAGCTGCAGCAACACTAAACCCCCTCTCACTAAGGCCTAGATTTGGAGTTCGGCGGTAAAAGGGCTGCTAACGCTCCGCGGGCTTTTTTCTGGCCGCACCATAAATTTAACTCTGGTATCGAGAGTTTAATCAAATGCTGCGTTAGGCTCCAAAAAAGGAGCGTAGAGCATTTTTACCGCAAATGCAACTCTCGATACCAGAGTTGCTTACGGACGCGGCCGGCCTCAAAAACGTGCTCGTGCACGATTCCCCCATAGGAAACAATGGGGCTGTTTGAGCTGAAAAAAAACCTAACACCTGCAAAAAAGCAGCGTTCAGCTCCTAACGCAGCCCCATTGTTTCCTATGGGGAAACACTTCCTACGTCTGCACCTAACACTCTAACATGTACCCCGAGTCTAAACACCCCTAACCTTACACTTATTAACCCCTAATCTGCCGCCCCCGCTATCGCTGACCCCTGCATATTTTTTTAAACCCCTAATCTGCCGCTCCGTAAACCGCCGCCACCTACGTTATCCCTATGTACCCCTAATCTGCTACCCCTAACACCGCCGACCCCTATATTATATTTATTAACCCCTAACCTGCCCCCCACAACGTCGCCGACACCTGCCTACACTTATTAACCCCTAATCTGCCGAGCGGACCTGAGCGCTACTATAATAAATGTATTAACCCCTAATCCGCCTCACTAACCCTATCATAAATAGTATTAACCCCTAATCTGCCCTCCCTAACATCGCCGACACCTAACTTCAATTATTAACCCCTAATCTGCCGACCGGAGCTCACCGCTATTCTAATAAATGTATTAACCCCTAAAGCTAAGTCTAACCCTAACACTAACACCCCCCTAAGTTAAATATAATTTAAATCTAACGAAATAAATTAACTCTTATTAAATAAATTATTCCTATTTAAAGCTAAATACTTACCTGTAAAATAAATCCTAATATAGCTACAATATAAATTATAATTATATTATAGCTATTTTAGGATTAATATTTATTTTACAGACAACTTTGTAATTATTTTAACCAGGTACAATAGCTATTAAATAGTTAAGAACTATTTAATAGTTACCTAGTTAAAATAATAACAAATTTACCTGTAAAATAAATCCTAACCTAAGTTATAATTAAACCTAACACTACCCTATCAATAAAATAATTAAATAAACTACCTACAATTACCTACAATTAACCTAACACTACACTATCAATAAATTAATTAAACACAATTCCTACAAATAAATACAATTAAATAAACTATCTAAAGTACAAAAAATAAAAAAGAACTAAGTTACAGAAAATAAAAAAATATTTACAAACATAAGAAAAATATTACAACAATTTTAAACTAATTACACCTACTCTAAGCCCCCTAATAAAATAACAAAGCCCCCCAAAATAAAAAATTCCCTACCCTATTCTAAATTAAAAAAGTTACAAGCTCTTTTACCTTACCAGCCCTGAACAGGGCCCTTTGCGGGGCATGCCCCAAGAATTTCAGCTCTTTTGCCTGTAAAAAAAAACATACAATACCCCCCCCCAACATTACAACCCACCACCCACATACCCCTAATCTAACCCAAACCCCCTTAAAGAAACCTAACACTAAGCCCCTGAAGATCTTCCTACCTTGTCTTCACCATACCAGGTTCACCGATCCGTCCTGGCTCCAACATCTTCATCCAACCCAAGCGGGGGTTGGCGATCCATAATCCGGTCCAGAAGAGGCTCCAAAGTCTTCCTCCTATCCGGCAAGAAGAGGACATCCGGACCGGCAAACATCTTCTCCAAGCGGCATCTTCGATCTTCTTCCATCCGGAGCGAAGCGGCAGGATCCTGAAGACATCCAGCGCGGAACATCCATCCGGACCGACGACTGAACGACGAATGACTGTTCCTTTAAGGGACGTCATCCAAGATGGCGTCCCTCGAATTCCGATTGGCTGATAGGATTCTATCAGCCAATCGGAATTAAGGTAGGAATTTTCTGATTGGCTGATGAATTCAGCCAATCAGAATCTAGTTCAATCCGATTGGCCGATCCAATCAGCCAATCAGATTGAGCTCGCATTCTATTGGCTGATCGGAACACTTCAGAAACGACTCTAAATACCAGCGTTAGAAAGATCCCATTGAAAAGATAGGATACGCAAATGGCGTAGGGGGATCTGCGGTATGGAAAAGTCGCGGCTGAAAAGTGAGCGTTAGACCCTTTAATCACTGACTCCAAATACCAGCGGGCGGCCAAAACCAGCGTTAGGAGCCTCTAACGCTGGTTTTGACGGCTACCGCCGAACTCCAAATCTAGGCCTTAGAAGAAAGCAGGATCGTAATGAATCTAAAATGGCTGCTGCCCAGGAGCTGGGAGGCTGTGTGAGGGAGTGTCTGCTGCTGATTGGCTAAAATGTGTCTGAAGGC